>NC_067196.1:14462115-14762115 GCF_000699445.3 Schistosoma haematobium | reverse complement strand
GAGACGGACGACAGCCAACAGACTGTCAAACTTGATGAACTGCCCTCAATCGGCCTTTTACAGAAGACTGAGTAAGTTAAGAGCCGAGTTTTAGAAATATCAGTTAACAACCATTAACAATGAAACATGCAGTTCATTCGATGTAGAAGAAGTAGGAAACGCTGTAGCTACAGAGCAGTTTAACATTATTGTACAAAAATCGGCTATTGTCACTTGTAGTTACGTTTCTGGACACAGGAGTGTACTGCTCTGTTGAACTGAAATCAAATTTGCTGAGGACTTGCGATATTTGGCTATGCAAAATCAGTCTGAGGGAACTGAAACTGCAACTCAACTATGACGACCGATATTTGTTAAAAAGCTCTAACCAACAGTACCTTTTATTTGTGACACTCCAGCTCGTAGCAACATCTGGTATGTCGTTGGACACGATGGTACAGCTGGTTGTGACAAATGTGGTGCATCCTACTTATATCGATGTAAGTAGTATACCACGCGAGTTAAAAACGCAATGTCTGGCAGCAGAAGATGGGGGGAGATCAAGAAAGGAAGAGCGACAACACAATGCAATTTGTAAGGAAACGCATGAACAATGAAATGTGAGACAATGGATTGATGTTTGCAACAGTAACTGTCCAGGTTGATATGATGCATTGATATTTTGCAAATTAACGATTTACTATATGGTTTTTTTATTTTATCAAGTAACTCTCTAATTTTGTGCTAAATACAATTCGGTTGTCCTAACCTGTGTTCTCCTTCACTACAATATCACTTCCCGTAGGAGGTCCCAACTAATTCATCATTGTGTTAGAAGTTTATTAGAAAATTTACCGCCAAACATGTTGAAGGCTTTTCCGTGAGAACGGTTGCACTTGATACATTTAGGCGTCAGCAAGAAACTAATTTCCTTATGGAAGGTTCTAGCCAACAGGCGACTAAAGCGGATAGATCAATCTATTTTCTCATCTGTCAGTGTAGTCGTAGAGTTTTGTTGACAACACACGGCATGAGAATTCTAAAATAAGTTTCGCTCGTTGCGTGAAGTTTCTGTTCGAAAGTCAATTGAATGCGGGTTGTTTTTATTGTACCAAGGTCCTGTACTTCTTCATGATAAGTTACGATTAGCATTGTAAAGAAACTTCCGATGTTTATTATTATCAGTCTATTGTCACACCCACATTTGCACACTGTTTTATCAGACACTTCGCGTTAATGTGCATGACGCCTTATTGGGATACAAAATTTGTCACCGTAGGGATCACTTAGTCCATAATATGCATAGTTTAAAGTATGTTGTTAACGACGTCATTGCACATTATTTTCGGATTCAATTTTTCTGTAGTAAGGACGGAAGACCTACGGCCTGTTATTTCCTTTTTCAGTATGCTCCTATGTATTCAGTATTCTCTTGAATGAGTAAATTGAAGGTGAGGATACCACTGGCTTCCGGTAAAAAGGTCCAAGAATTGACGACTCGATGTGAAAACCTGTATGCCATGGGTATTTTGTTCGTTCGTGGATTTTTTACTCGCCTGATATGTTCTCTTCGACGTCCCGATCTAGTGGGAAGAAAAAGAGAGGATATATTAGACCCTAAATTATTTCTTAGTATCCCATACATCGAAATCAGATCACCTCAATCTGCGGTAGGACAGAGTAAGGAGATCTAGTTTTTCAAGACGCGGAAAAGTGTCGCGATACGCCTGGAGCGCTGCCGAAATCGTGTTGCTAATATTAGTCGTCTAACACGCTAGGTCAGGGGACTTTTTCAAGGTCAGATTCAACTTAACACACAGATTTGTTTAGTAAGGACAGAAGGCCTACGGCCTATGTTATTCCTTTTCTAGTAGGCCTCCGTGAGTGTCTAGTCTTCTCTTTTTAATGAGTGAATTGAAGGTGGGGACAGCACTATTTTGTGTAATAAATTGCGAGAACTGGTGATAATCGGTGTGAAAACCTGTATGCCATGGGTATTTTGTTCGTCCATGGATTTTCTACTCGTCTGATATGTTCTCTGTGATGTCCCGATCTAGTGGAAAAAAGAGAGGATATGTTAGACCCGAAATCATTTCTTAGTATCCCATACATCCAAATCAGATCACCTCAATCTGCGGTAGGGAGGTTTAGTTTTCAAACGCCCTTGTATGGTAAACCTCGGAGTTCTGAAATTACACAGGTAGCTGCCCTCTGTACCTTTTCCAGGATACCCGAGCCACCTTTTGAGCAGTGGCTTGCAGTCTGAACGCAGTTCCCACGCTTAGTTCTCACTGAGGTTGTGTATAGTGTACTGAACATGGTAGTATCTTAATGGTGAATGTCTGTCTTAAAGCCGATAGAGTTCTAAACCCCTTAGCTGCAACCTCCCGGCAGTAAGGTGTGGTCTTAAGATCATGACTCACTGTCGCCTCAAGGTCCTTGTGAGGCCGGAACATGGGCACAGGAACTTCTCCCATGATATACCTATTTATCTTTGCATCGACAAAGTGCATGTAGACACACTTTGCCGCTTCGATTGGCATCGGCCACTCCTTAGATCAGCTAATCACAATATTTAAGCCTTCCTGAAAAGCACATGCATCTGCGTCTCTCGTTATTTCTCGCCAGATTTCTACATCATCAGAGTATACTAACATCAATGACTCAACTATACTTGGGAGATCATTTACATAAAGTCGAAAAAGTAAAATATCTAAAACAGAACCTTGAAGTACTCCACTGAGTACTAGTTGGCAGGTGGAGCGCTTGGAATTTACTCATAGTTTATGTTCACAATCTACCAGTAAATATTTAGGCCATTTTAAGAGAGGTCCGGCAATACATAGATCTTCCAGCTTCAAAAGTAGTCTGTTTTAGCACCCCATCAAATACTTTGCTGAAGTCTATGTAGACATCATCCGCTGGTTTTCCAGTCCTCTTGATTTTCCATATCTGATGTGCTAAGAGCCTTAAGTTCATCATCTCGATCGACTCCACGGTGAGTAGGTGGTTTGTTGACCTCGTATTTGGGTCTAGTTCTTCTTCTAAAATAGGTTCCTGAGTGAAAACTGCACCAAAATATTTAGCTATAGCCATGGTAGTCTAGAATCAATTTCTGTATTCCTAATTGGTTGTTTAACCCTTGAACCTGAACCTGCCACCATCAACAATTTGGTTGATGAACCTCGAGGTTCAACTGTTCAGTTGATCGTTCGCAACTAGATTGTTGTTGAGCTAAGTTATTAACAATTTCGGGTTTCTGCAAGCACGATAAGTTCTCTTTGGAACTGATAACGGCCAATTATACTCAACACATGAAACTTTGACGACTAGGAGAGGAACAAGATGGAATTACACCTCGAAATTAACACAAAAGTTGTTACTACAGTAGCTGAATCTGACCTTACATATGTTGCAATTTAGGTAGCTAAAAACATAACATTAAATCAGAGCTCAAAGGTTATGCAGAAGATAGTGTGTGAGCGATTATCGTCCCTGAAGAGATTTTAGGCCTACAATGAAATTTGACTATCCTTGTGACCGCATTAACAACTCAATTTTTTGAAATTCTTCCTGTGCTTCTGAATTCGATTATTCTTGTTTTCTGTCGTGTAATTCTTTTTTATGATAACGTTTCTGCAGATTCTCGAGACGCTAATTCTGTCGTGCTTTGTATCTCTCTCGGTATTTCCTTCGGAATTTTTCAAACGTCCAGGACGGTGTCTATGGCTGTCCTGTTTTCATTGGTGAATCCTCTACGTATATAGTTTGTGAGGCGTACCCATCTATCTACTTCTATAGCCACTTCATAAATGACCTACTGGTTTTCCTCTTGACCAACCTTCTTTTCCAGGTCTGTAGTTTCAGACATACACAAATGTTTTGCCCCTGTCTCATTAGAGCTCCTGTCGGTGAATTTTGTCGTGATGTTATGTTGTTAGGTGTACTCGTGTATATGAGTAGAAGTCTCCGAATGACATTTTAACAGTCAATTCTCTTCCGCTTTCAAGACAGCTCTTTTAAATGTGTTAGCAAAATCTCAGCCTGACTGTTTGGTTTTGGATGGTGCGGTAGAAAGCGAAGTGGACGATGACATTTCGATTGCGAAAATCGCCGAATTTGCGGGATGTGAATTGTGATCCCAGTCTCTGAACGTCCATGGCGCGCAAATATATTCCCCAATATTTCTAACGTTTACTGTGTCAATCGAGACAATACTGTATGTATTTCAGGTCACTTTGGATATGCGTCTACTAATACTAAATAGCTTACTCCTTGCCATAAGACCTGCAAAATCCACATGTAATCTGAGCCATGGATCTGTATTGACATTTGGCCTAACTAAACAATCTTTAAAGCTGAACATGATGCAACTTGCAAAATGCATAATCAACCATTATTACGAAACGGTCAGCAGTGGCGAGGAGGGAGAAATTAATGGAATTGGATTGAATGAATCGTCCCTTGAAGCGTCGAGTCTCTTCTCGTGGCATCTGTTGCCTGGCAGACCATTATGTGTGGGGCTCTCACAGATCTACGAAACTGTCGTTTGCGTAATCTGTCGTAGAAATAACAGCAAGGACAGAATCTTTGTCAACATTGGGATAATTGCTTATCAAGTTTGATTAACTTCTGACTGAAGAAAATCTTCTGTCCGACGACAGTGATCGCCAAAATTCTATCTCAGCATCGATATCGCCCAATTCTGAAGTCGGTTTGCTAAGTACGCCGACACTATGAACTCCGAGCCAAAAACTGCCAGAAAGAGCTAACAACATGAAGTATCTACCATAAAACAATTTGTGGAAATGGCATACAGAAAAGACGATTGTCAACTCATGTTTTTCAAGTTGTTTATAACATTTCTCAGTAGGTGTTATTGATCTGAACGCATGCATTGCCGCATTTTCCATTTCGTTTAGAAATTTGTGTGTAACTACTACCCCTAAATCACACGCAGATGCATCTGCTGCAACTATTAATGGTATCCTTCGGTTATGCTCTTCAGCATAACTGCAGTTCAGCTATATAACTTTTCTGGAGATTTTAAAACTACGAGCATATCGTCTAACCAAACTGCTACACATATAGTACCGATTATTATGGTATTCAATAGTTTTTGGATTATTGCTGGTACCGTCTGCAACCCAACGGCAGTCTGTTATACCAAAATGAATCACGATATATGTTTATTGTCAAGATTTCACTGCATGAAAAGCCATTCTCAACTTGCAGGTAGGCTTTGGCTGTGTCTAGTTCTGCGAAGTGGCTTTCACTGTTTAAGATATCAAACCGATCATCTGGGACTGGCAAGGAATGATGGTATTGTTCTAAGGAAACATTTAATCCCGTTGAGATTTCAACACAGATTCACAGTGTACCATTTGGTGTCTTGGTGACTACTATTGGAGCTGCCCAAGCTAAGAATGAAACTGATGATAAAAAACCTTGCTTTTTCAAACGTAGGAGTTCAGCGTCCATATTTGTTAATCATGCACATGTGACTGGTTTTTTTTACAGTAACACTGGATTAGCATTTTCCCAAATGAAGATTTACTTTCATTGTAGTGCAGTGCTCCAAAATTATTGCGAAATTATCTGTTAATTTATTCATGATTTTTGTAACATACAGCCGCCCTTGATCTTTGCTTACAGTTAAATAATAATAATTTATGCTCACTTAACTGTCTGTTACATGAAGCATATCAGTTTACAGGCAAGATCGAATTGTTAAATACGTTTTGCAATGGAGTATCTTGAAGTTTGAAACAGTAAAAGCAATCTAAACATAATAAATGTAAGTTAGAGTCTGTTATATATATTATATTCCAGTTGTAGTTATATCTTTGAGTATTACTGTGCATGAGGTCATGTGATTGGGATGAACTTTACCTGGGACTGTTCGAATGTAGAACCTATTTCGACTATCGGAATGAACTGGGTCAGTATCGTGTAAAAGGTTTATTAATCGTTGATATTCTTCAGTAACTTCTCTGGGTGTTAACGTTGGGTCTCGATCAAGGCGATACAACAGTCGCATACGAATATGAGCAAACCCTTCAGATTGTAAACTACATTTAACTATTAATTATTTGGATTGATCCTATCGATGTATCTGTTTCCAATCATTGGGTCTTCATAGCTAAACACATAATTGCTAAGATTCGCTTTCAACATATAACAATATAGAGAAGGTCAACAATGGTGAACGTGGGAGCAGGTACTCGATATGGCATGTTACTTACCTCTTTTATTCATATTAAACATATCGCTCTACCTCCAGCCTAAAGTTGTTCTTCAGAAATACTAAGTATCACATTGTTAGTTAACACGATACGATGGATCTGTGTAGTCAATAATGTGACCTCCACACATGATCTAACAGATTAGGTAGTCGCATCAAGAAATATCTAGACTTTTGGAAGTATTATAGTAGTACTAATACTGTAGTGATCCATAATCCTACAGTCCTCAGAAAATTTTTAATATTAACTTCTCACACTCTCGATTTACTGTTTCAACATGCGTTGGAAAATCGGCCTCTTCGTCTATTACCAGCTTCATCCTTCGATAACAAAAAATAAAAAAGAATGCTAGTCATCTGTCAGTTGACTATTGGGAGTGGCGGCATCTGCAAGCATTCTTACACCTGGGTTTGGAGGTAATAAATTTTTGCAATATTTGCCAAGTTCTGCTGCGCCGAGTTTTCGTAAAACAATACACAATTTTCCAAGAGTTTTCTTGACCTCTGAAACTAGTGTTAGACATATCATCATGGCGACGAAACTAGGTGTCAAATGCTACACTTAAAGATGGATCATTCAACTCAGCAATATTAGTGATGTAGTTATCGAGCATAGATCGAGATACAGAGGTTGGTGGTAGTGAGATCTTAGTGATTTGGGTATTCGAAAATATCTCAAACGGTTTCAACTATTGTTCAATTAAGTGTTCAAGATTACCAGCCACACTTTTTATTCCAGGCCCGTCGCCTACTGTTTTGTATTGTCATCGGGTTTCATTGCGAACTACAATGTTGCAGATTCAAGGATAAAAAACGACTGAGCTTTTCTGATACGATCGGTTCTCGCCAAAACTGACACCTGTCTATCATACTGAGCGCATGAAACTTTGTCGGCTAAGAGAGGAAGAAGATGGAATTAGAGATTACCTGATATTTATAGCAGGACAAGCAACTCAAACGAAATTAGCACAAAAGTTGTTACCATATGTAATGATCTAGTGAACTGTGAAACATGACAATTAATCGAATGCTAAGCGAAAGATCAAATTGGTAGAATGTATGCGAACGATTATCGTTCAAGAAGAAATATGAGACCCTCGAATAAATTTTGAATATTCTTGTCACCCCACTAGCAGCTTAGAATTCACACGGAAATCTCGGCTTTAAACTTAGAAAACTAAAATCCCTGAGCTCAGATAAGTTTCCAGAAAGTGAAAGCATCAACCGTGTAATCATGAAACAACATGCAAAGACATCATTTCACTTCAAACTATACTCCTTAGATACTCATTGTAGTGACACAAACTTACAGTAAAATGGAACCTAGTTAATCTACCTGATCTTCAAATGAGGAGATAGGAAAGACTCAGCTTACTATAGTCTATTCACATTACTTCAATATCGTTGTAGTTAACGAAAAAACTGTACAATAAATACATCGGAGAATATGTGATTAAAAATACGTAGTCGATAAAACGCAACAATAGTTCGAGAATGGTCGGTTACGAGCGTACAATATCATTACTGAGCGTGACAGCTGCACAAGCATCAAGAACCTTATTTAATCAGTTCATGATGCATTCTTTAACTTCTTTAAGCCCGTTTATGAAGAACCGTACGTACATTTTATAGATAAGTTTAAAAAGATAGGGTCCACTGATCCACTTCTATTTTTCCTCCAAAACTAACTAAAGAGTAGTTTGTTATGTATTAGAGTAAAGTGGGTACATGCAAGTTGAAAGATCTCAACGACTAGAGATCCGAGGCAGTAAATCATGGATCCACTGCTCTATCTAATATTAGTAATGGCCGTTCACATAAAATTATCTTAGCAGCTTTAGTCTACCCATACAGCGATGTGATCTGAATGTCCACAAAGGACGAAAGTAATTCACCTGAGTTTTGAAAGTACCTGACAAAAATTGATCAACAAGCAGTAGAAAGTGTTTCTAAACTAAACCTATCGGAGTGTCATGTCATGAATATTATGCTGCATGGGGTACAACACAACTTACATATTTCGTGAATATCTCCCCCTAAGTCTCTAGATATCAACCAAAGACAGCCTGGAAGGTATCTCAATTACGTGTGGAATGCACCTAAAGCGTATGCAGCTATTCAAAATATGCATGGATAACATGAAGTAATCAACATACGCCCGGCCACGATGTCATGTTCATAATGTTCTCGCGCCCCCAATCTTCGAAAGAGAAATAAGTCTCCTACAGCGTCCAAAGATGGGTAACTAAGTAGTTGACTGGCTAAAGATTGCATTCTATGAAGAAGGATTACAACGCCTGTGATCACACTCTCTGAACATTTTGTGAATTAGAGGTTGTTTAACAGTAGCGTGTAGCATAAAAAGTACTCGTAGTCGCAACCACGTCACAAACACTCAATAATGTTTCACCCGCTTAACTACACTTTAGGGGGGGAAGCGCGAATATATCCCATCCGGTATACTCTCACAGTCCAAGTGACGAAAGCCCCACATTATAAATCACTTAACTTATTAGTTATACTTGGAACAATATTATTCTCTTGGCACCCAAACTGTCACATTAAAATCAACCAACCTCTTGTCTGGGATGTGATGCCTGCTGCTAATGAGGGTCCATACCGTCCTGAAACATACGCACCCACGTAAACTACAAGACATATCAATCTAATAATAATTGTCAATGTGTCTAGGGTTAGTGCATCCGATTGGCTGAACTACCACACATAGGAAATTTCCATACACAAAGCGAGCGAAAAGAAATCGATTGGTTTATATAAGATATATGGTAAACGCAGTATGCACGACAATTTGTTATTTATAAACTTGTTTCCACCCCAAAAGCACAGTTTCAGGCGAAGCCACTCATGTATAAACATCCTGCTGTGTGCGGTGCTCAGATGGACAATCGTTCTTGATCGCAAGCGGAAGTCTGACAGTACTGACCATGACTTCGCCTGAATTATTGTGAGTCTACCATGTATAATGAGTTGAAGTCCTATCGAGTGGTTTTTCTACTGGAAACGTATCAGTAGTCAGCGGGCTTCGTATCTACTTCCCGTGACTCACCAATATTTTCAGGTAGGGAAGGAAATATTGGTGAATTATAGTGAAGTGGTGTTATGAGTCCTTAAGATTGAGTGGAGAGTAATCCATCTGAGACATGTTACAGAACACAACTACAACTTAGGCAACTCCCCCCTAGAAGTACACCAAGTTGGAAAAGGTACGGAAGTGTTGGTATTCTACGAATCGAAGTCTTACTCCAACTGCCACAAAAACGCCTCCCGTGCAAACTTCGCACCAGTAACTTTGGAGTGCATTTTCGGCCAGTTCGATAGGAAAACTTTCCACATAATCTCCAACACTTTTATTCGCCCCCATTTACAGTACGAAAACATAACATTTCTTCCCTCACTCCTAAAGGATAAGGACACGCTGGGACGTATACAACAGTGAGCTACGAAATCAGTTCGGGGACTCAAATTCAAACCTTATGAAGAGCGCCTCCTATCACTGAACCTTTACCTACTAGAGCACAGGCGTCTTAGAGGTAACCTTCTAATGGCTTACAGAATCCTAAATACTTCTGCATATCCCCTTAAACACCAACCTAAGCTTAGTCCAAGCACAAACCAAAAAGAAAACACCCAGAAACCGGAGACAACACAGCATAACACTGTAGGCATACTTTCTACTCCTTGAGAGCAGTCAGTTGCTGGAATTCACCGTCGACTGATCATGACTAAGAGACTTTCCAGGAGTCCTTTGAGAAAGAACTTGATATATTCTTAAGGATTGAAAATAGCATCTTACTATGATTTGCCAGTTTTGTCATCCTTTTCTTCTTTAATCGATAAAATTACCTAGGTTCCTACCTGAAGGTATCAGCGATCCACTGCTACTAGACACGGAAGTCTGTTAAGCCCAATTTTCTTCTATTCCGTTCAAAATCATTCAAACATTTTTCGTGACAATAGTATTGAATAATGTACCGTAAGTGGAGGTAACACTGAGTATATTCGTTACGTCGCTTTGCTTTACTTTGGCTTTCGTTACATCCTAACAGTTAATCACTTTGCGTTTCAAATGTAAGTGATTATATTTCATTTGCCGGAATTCAGCTCACAGAATTTTTTTCACGTTTTCTGATTTGTGTGCTGTTCAATTTCAAACACGAGTCCGCTTATTTCATTATGCGATCTAATATTAGATCGGATACTGACCAAGAATGGTTTTATGACATCTAAGGAGCAAACAATTTCACAACTCGTTCTTTTTGCGGAAGTTCCAGTTATGACTACAGGTTAAATGATTTCCTTAGTTAAATACCATGGTATTTTAAGCCTACAGGCTTAAAATCGTTAGTGGCTCGACGAAATTCTTTTAAAATTTGGTCACATGAAAATTTTCACTGGTTTATTTATACACGTTTTTATAACATAAACAACAGTTTTCTCATAGAGATTTGATTTCTTTATCTTCCCGATCTTTCTATTTTGCGGTTTGGGTATCATTTCACCAAAGCGTATAAACTTTTTCCCAGAATTGGGAAATAGTGTTGTTCAGCGTCTATGACTTAGTATTGATTGGTCTTGTAATCCACCCATAAATAACATGAAACCACATTTTCAAATCTGGGTAACTATGAAAGTGTTTTTTGTGTGAATGTAGGCTGATTTACTTTTTTTTTCGACGCGCTGATGTACTTTACGACAGGTTCCAGCATGTACATTTTCAAGTTAGTGAACATTTAGTTATCAATAGCCCTTCGAACGCTTTTGTTGCGTAAATTCGTGCACTCTTTACATAGTTTTTGGTTTAGTGGTAAAATTAATGGTTAAAACTGTGATGGATCGGTTGTTGGGAATTCAATAATTCGTCATCTGTAATCTTGTCTTTTCCTTTATATCAAACCATATTACTGCTTATCACCTGTACATGGGCAAATAACCGATTGAGTTTTCAGAATATCATAAGTAATCATACCATTACTTTATCAAAATAAATTTGCATGAGGAATTCAGTACGTTTAAAAACATTCAGACTGATGTTATTTTTGATAGTTGTAGCTGACTTTGAGTGTTGTAGCAGTGATAATGAGAGAGTAAATAATAAGAAAACAGCTTAGGGACACGATAAAAAGTTATATATGAAGGGCATACTTGAACTTCAAATCTAGGATAGGTACGTTTAGGTTATTCAGGCCGCTTTTGAGCTTTTCGGCCACTGATCACTGACAACCTTATGATTTACATTTATCAGTGTGTCTCAAATCGTTATTTTATTTATTTATTTTATTTGGACGCATAAATATTGGTGCAAGAGAGCGCCAATATATATGCGCCACACAAAACAATGAGAGTTCGAAAAGAAAAAAAAAGAGAACAATAACGAAGAGATTGGTGTAAGGTAGTGTAGTAATAATAATAATAATAACGAGGGGACGGAAAGGTACAATCAGAAGTGATCTTTCAGTTATGGAAGATACAACCGCTTTTTATGAAGAAAGTAAAAGAAGGTTACAGCAGGATCGCCACTGGCTTCTATTCTGAGCCATATCTGATAACGTCTCTAGCCACTGTGTAGCACCATCTCTCAGACCCCAACCAGGGAGTCGTGAAGGACCAACACAAGCCAGTCCTTTGCAGCTTTCTTTCATGCCACGACACCATGTCATGCACTGACCACCTCTCCACGTCTTTCAACCAGTCCCAGAGTCGGCAAATAATGCACGACGTGGAATTCTCTGGGACGACATTCGTAAGATGTATCCAAGCCACCGAAGTCGGTGTTTCAAGATAGTGACACCAATTGAATTATCATCTCTGTGCCCGAACATACGATGCCGAACCTCTGCATTACTAACATGGTGTTCCCACTGGATGCCAGCAATCCTTCGGAGACAACGATGGTCGAACACAGAGAGTCGTCCAACGTCCTCAACTCGGAGAGACCAGGTTTCACAAGCATAGAGCAAAACTGCTCTCACCGACGCGTTGTAGATCCGACCTTTTACAGCCAGACTAACATCACGAAGGCGCCAAAGATGGCCCAGATTGGCATAAGTCGTTCTGGCTTCCACCATACGTGGATTGATCTCATCACTCACGCCACCACCAGCACTTATGCAGCTACCTAGATACATGAACTTCTCGACTACTTCTATCTGTTCACCATCCAGGGTGAGTACAGGATTAGAATCCTGCCAGTCTTGTAGGAGTACTTTGCACTTCGAAGGTGCAAAGCACATACCATACCTACGGACACTGATTGCCAACTGATTAAGTGCGGATTGCATACCTTGGGCATTATCGCACAGTAAGACAATATCGTCCGCATACTCAAGGTCGAGAAGTCTTTCTCCATGCAACGGATCCACACTGCCATTACTTACATTCATCAGAGCTGTTTCTAGAATGTTATCGATGGCAAAGTTGAAGAGGAATGGTGAGATTGGGCAACCCTGCCTAACCCCACTGCTCGAATGGAACAATGGAGAGAGGTGGTTGTATGCCCTCACTCTGCCTGAGGTGTTTGTATATAGGGCTTTTAGGATGTTAATAAACTTCTCAGGCACACCCTTCTTCAATAGACAATCCCAGAGAACAGTCGTATCCAACGAATCGAAGGCAGCCCTGATGTCAAGAAACACTATGATTGTTGGCCTTTGATAAGTATGGCGATGTTCTAACATTTGGCGGAGGGTGAAGATATGATCAATACATCCTCGACCAGAACGAAAACCAGCCTGCTCCTCGCTAGTCAATCTTTCTCGGGTTTTGAACAACCTACGAAGTATGATGGAAGCCAATAGCTTGGACGCAATCGGAAGTAGACTTATCCCCTGATAGTTGTTACAGGAACGACGTGAACCCTTTTAAAGATAGGGACAACTATCGACTCATTCCATGACGTTGGTACATTCTCTAACACCCAAACCTTTGTAAACAACGTCGTCAATTCCTTAGTCAAAAAGTCACCACCATCTTTAAAAAGAACCGGAGGTAAGTCATCTGGGCCAGGTGATTTGTAACACTTCAAGAGTAGGAGTTCCTTGCGGACTTCCTCCTCGTTTGGTGAATCAGTCGTCACCGGCCATGGAGGACAGCACAGTCTGACCGATGTTGTCGGAGCAGCAGGCCAGTTGAACTGCCCTTCGAAAAATTCTGCCCATCGTCCAAGACGTCGATGGATGTTAGTGATTGGCATCCCATCATCCTCGCAGATTGTTTCGCTCACACCAGACTTCTTGCTGCCAGTGGCTCGGATGAGCTGGAAGAGCTTCCGGTAGTTACCAGATACAGCTGCTGCTTCCAGCTCATTAGCACGCTTCGACCACTAGGCTTCTCGGTCCTTACGCAAGCTTTGCCCAATTTCCTTACGTAACATCCTTCGTTTATGGTCAAACTCACGGTCACCCGGAGTAGACCGACGGGCTTCAATGAGTTGTAAGGAACCAGAAGAAACCCAGTGCTTATAAGCGGGACGTTTCGCAAACCCACAACTGACTGTACCCGCCATTTTCATGGCGTCATGCAATTGCAACCAATGCTCATCTATACTTTTCGGTGGAGTGGTAGCTAGCCTAGAGGCTAGCTCGGTTCGATACTTATTTGCGACAGAAGTTGCAACCAGCTTGCTAATATCAATACTTTGCTGGCGGTCACTTCGTTGTCCACTGAAAAGTAAGGCAAGATTGGCGCAGACCAAGGCATGGTCAGAGTCCAGATAGGTACTCCAAAAGGAGCGGCAGTCTTGTACACAACCACGCCAGCGGTAGCTGATCGCGATGTGATCAATCTGAGTCCAGGCTTGGGATGCAGAGGGAGGACGCCAGGTGGCACATCGGCGGTGACTGTGCCGAAAGTTAGTGCTAGCTAGAAAAAGGTTGTGCTCTGTGCACAGTTGCAGTAGACGGTCCCCGTTATCTGACCTGCGATCGATAAGTCCCTATCGGCCACCTAGACGACTCTCTTCTGTGCCTAAACGCCCGACCTGAGCATTCAAGTCTCCGGCTAGTACTACAATATCTGTCGAACGCACTTTCTGGAGAAGAACAGATAACTGGTGGTAAAACTCATCCTTGATTGCATCCGGGCTGCAATCTGTCGGGGCATAGGCGGAGATGACGAAAAGGCATAGTTTCTCACGCCGATTTCTCACTTTGATGGAACTCTCTAATCTAACAGCACATAACCAACCGACTGTTAATTGGGATCCAATCGACTAGTGCTGCCTCAGCTCTAGCGCTTAATGCGACACCAACGCCAGCAAGACCAGACGAAGATGCCACGGGGTCCCCGGATAAGCGCACGTAAAACAAGCTTTTTGAAGCGATGGATAGAGAGCGAATTTGTAGTACTTAACCAGAGTCTTGAATACGGGTCTCGGATAGACAGCAGACATCGATAGTAAGACTTTCCAAAGACATAGCCAGCCCTATCTGTTGTCCAACCTGCATAAGTGTGCGAACGTTGAAGGCAGCCAGTTTGAATGGTGCGCGGGGTTTCAGAAAAACTGCTTCAGTACTCATATTCAGTGGTAACATACAATTTTCAACCGGACAGTGACCCGAGAACGTTTAGATACAGTCGAATTTCCGCCAAAGACGAGCCACTGTATAAGTATAAAAGAGGGTGAATAATGTGGTAAATAATAACAATAATAATGATAATAATAATAATAAAAGTAATAATAATCATTTGATTGTTAGTTGAAGCAAGTAAAGTAGTTGCCATAATTATAGGCAGTTCATCATATGTGTGTGGGCTGTGATACTGCCCGGGTGCCCAGACCGAAGCAGGTGGTTTTCTTAGGGGCCACACCCCGACCCTTTGACCTAAAGGTCTAACCTTCAAGGCAGTGGAGCATCGTTAGGAGATGCAGTCTCATGGTAGCCGGTGACCAACGATTGGTTCATACGCCCTTTGTTCCCGCAGGATACTGGGGCCCATGTGCACCATTGGTTTGGGGTCCGGGTAAAGCGCCGGACGTTCGCTTTTCGTCCCCTGATTTTCGTAAACAACACCCCCGCCACGAGAAGGCAGTGAATAGGACTTCCCTGGCAGAGGCTGTATACGCGTGGCCGTGTGAGAGTATTTCGAGAGGGAGAGCGGACTCTCCCCACTCTCGGCCGAACCAGGGCATTTGGGGGCGTGACTCAAATCAAGATTTGGTGTGCCCCTAGCTTTCCTTCAACCCACTTTCATATCAGGTAACCGTGCATCAGAATAAAGGTTGGTTTAGTATACGTTATGTGTTCTAACCATCTCAATCAGTGAGGACTCACAACCCCAATCGATTTATAATTTTTGCCTAATATCTTATACCGTAGTTCAGGGTTGGTTTTGGTTGTGCCACGTAACACCAGCAGTGGTTAAGGGGTATTTATAGTCGAACAGTAGCGACCTTCGAATATCGTCTATTTCCATAAACCACGTTTCATAGCCATAAAGTAAACAGAGCGAACTCCTGAGTAAAATACTCGTTCTTTGGTTCTCAGATGGAAACCTAACAGAAGTCGCAAATTGGGCAGGCAACCGAGTTTTCCAAATCTTTACCCAGATTTTGTCGTTGAAAAGTAAAATGGACAACGAATTTAACTCCTATTAGTGTAGGCATGAAGATTTGAATCACTTAGGAGGTTAAAATTATTTTATACCTTTTCTTCTACAAACTAAATTTTTCTAACTATGTCATATCCTCATATGCAATCTTTATTTATATATATTACTACTATTAAAATAGCTACTTCTATGTACTTGGTGTTCACCTTGTTGTGCTAATGGGGTATGGCAACTTGGACCGATGCATATATGTGCCTGGAATAACGTTGTACATGACTGACTGAAGACCAGTCCTGAAACAAAACTTCGAATTTGGAGCGAGTGAAACGCATTCATGAATACGCTTGCATTTTTTTCTCAGTGCGATTAGAAGTATAAATTTTGTGAGCGTTCTCACCAAAAAACTATATCTGCACGTTATAAATCAATAAATCGGTTTCCTAACAAAAGATCAACACCCTAACCTAAATATACTCCTTTCCACTTCTTCCACGCGATAGTTCAACTATATCAGTACCCAATAACTTATTTGGGTACTTAATTTTTATGTGACTAATCTTTTGGGATCTTGATAGACTAATGTACCTTCCATACTCCGACATCGTTTTGTACATCCTCCCTGTGTGTAAGTTACCATTATCTACGTCTGACAGCTTTTCATCTTATTTCGATCTTCGTATTCAATGTCTTCATGAAATACACATGAGATACGACCAACTCTAGAACTGTGGAATAATATAACACCCTACCAGTAGTGCTGGGAATTTCGACAAGAGTCACATGGATCTACCCTCCCGGCTTATCTAGCTCATAAAATTTTTAGAAGGGGATTTTGTGGAGACTTTAGTAATTTCAATTGTTGGGATCATGAATCAATTGAAGCTAGAACATCATGGAAAACCTGGAAGCACTGGACGGCCATTTTGTCCCAGTATGGGACTTTTCTGCAATGCGTATCCACTATTCCGCCTCGCAGGATTCGAACTCTAATGTTATCCTTTTAAGTTTTCAAGGAAGCTTTGACTACGCTTTAAAACATATTGGCTCCAGTATATCTCTATGATTTACGATTTACATGAATAATAATTCGACATTTCAGATGGCGTTGTATGGTGCTCCGTTTCCCAGATATATAACTTATACAGATTGGTTACATGATGCATGTAATACTGACGATGTTTATTACACATATAATGGGCGCATAGTAAATAATATGGAAGAAATTCCTGAATGTGCTTTGTTGAACGTGCACTATCGTTTGCGCGGTGGTAAAGGGGGTTTTGGATCTATGCTACGGGCTATTGGGAGTCAAATCGAGAAGACAACCAATCATGAAATGTGCAGAGACTTATCAGGTAGGAGAATGCGTGATGTAAACCTGGAAAAAAAATTAAAGGAATGGTATGCTACGGCTGACGAACGGGAACGTAAAAAAGCAGAGGAATATATTGAAAGACGACGAAAACGTCAAGAACTATTAAAACAGGGTCTTTTACCTGAACATAGTTTTTCAGATCGTGAATATGAACGACAAAAACGTAAAATTGCTTACGAACTACGGGGAGCCTTAGATATAGGTAAGGTCGCTTGATACAAAATTCATTACACTGAGTTTAGCCATAGAAAATGTTAAGAAAGAAAAGAAACAAACGGAAGTCCAACCTGTAATTTCCTCTGAAAAGCAGCTGAATACAAAGCGTACTCGATTATGGATTGAGGAAATGGACAAAGGGCTGTCTTCGGGTTCTAGCGATGAAGAATTTTCGGCTAGCTCGTCATTTGACATTTCCTCTAGTCTTGCAAAACAAGATGATAATTTGCCCGTAAAAGATGATACCGAAGCCAAAACGGATTCTACAGAAATCCTTAACAGTATTAAATCAGATGTAATCGGTAAGTTAGTATCTTGTTCACTATGAAGAGTTCAATATACATTGGTGCACTCGACTGAACTTGCAAGATAATAAGTAACCTCGGTAGCCACTGGAAAGTTTAGAAGTCGCTTTAATTATTATCGTATAGAAGACCAAGCAGCTCTGTTTTCCCATCATAATCATTCTAAAGCTTGGTATAAATGAGACCATAATCAGTTATAGTTTCTACCACGTTGTTCGAAATTCTTCAAGGTTATTCATATTAAATACATTTAGAAAAAACAATTGTACGTTAATTAAAGTACTACTGTCAACTTTATTACACACTATGTGACTTGTTTGATAGCTTTATTGGTTTCAATCCCTTAACCTCGAAAACTGATAAGCCATTGTCCTTGTTTATCATGGAATACTATATATATGAGTACAGAGGTTATAAACTGCTTTAGCCGCGATAGTCTTTCACAGCGGTTTCGTATTGAAAAGTTGTTGTCAGTTTACGAACAGGTCAAATGTGTGTTAATTATAACTGCGATTACGACCGCATTCTCATCAAGCTGGACTCATCGGTTTTTTATCTGTATGTTTTCTGGTCATATTATATGTTTCCTAACTTACGGAATCCACCTACAGTCGATACAAAATGTTCGAAAGTTAGTAACAGACTAACTTACGAATTATTATCATACGATGAGTCCACTTCTTAGCTCTACTGCAAATGTATTTTAAACAAAAAAGTAGACGATTATATGAATAGATGAGGTCCAATGACGAATCAGCTATTGGAATACGTTCGAACAAGAATGGCAATCAAAAGATGATTTTCGTTGCACAACGATAAGCATATTTTTTAGTGTCAATAAAACGAAACACAATAGGTACATTGATATGTTTTGAAGCAATGACAGTAAGTAAAAATCCTTACATTTATTAATCATATAGGTCGTTAATCTGTTGTTTCTGAACGACTGATGAATAAAAAATTTAACTATAGTAATGCATTTCTTCCAAATTTCAGTCGAAGATAAAAAAGAATCGCAAAGTGCTTGTAGAAATACCTCAAAAGAAACCGCACAACCTTTGACTGACCAACAGTTGCGTGAAGTAGATACTGCTGAAAACCTCGAAGTGTTCGGCTTGGATGTTCTTAAAGCAACCTTAATGGCTCGGGGTTTAAAGTGCGGAGGGACGTTGAAAGAACGAGCTAGCCGTTTGTTTTCAATCAAAGACTTAAGTTCCGAGAAATATCCTACAAAGTTACTAGTGAAGAACAGATAACTGATTTGCCTGAGATGCCTTTCAGAAATTTATGTATAATTTTAAAGATTTGTTTTCGCATATAACAGTATATATATATATATGCATGCAAAATGAATTTCTAATGTTAAGGGCTGAATCTAAGGGAAACATTCATTATCCGGGTAATTGCTAGTGGATGCTATTAAACGAAGCATTGACATGCGTATCATGTTCGTCTAAACCCTTGATAACCGATGAGAAGTCATACTTTTCACTTTGGTTTAAACTTGTATTATTCTCAATTCGAACTCCATAATAGACTCTCAAGAAAGAAAAGAGAAATATACAATAATAATGACTACATATACATGAAACGTATTATTGATAAATAAAACAGTATAAGACAGGTTACAATCATTCTGTTTTTGAAATAATTTGATATATTTTAAGTAAATATGAAATAAAAGTTAACAATACAAGGAACTTTTTCATAACACAAAGCAGTCCCAGGAAAATGAAAAGTAACATCACAATTTGTTTACTCCAGGAGTCAGAAAAAGACTGATTAAATGACATCTGGGGAAAATACACGAAAAAGTGATCGCCTGAGACAGTAATTGAAATATGGCGCTGAAAGAGACTGTAATAGTACTCTTTTTCGAAAGGAATCGATGTACACATCAATGAGTAAATAAATCCCGAACAGAAGTGGTTAGTGAAACATATTTTCTGTTATGAATCACAGCCCATTGTACACGCTTGTCTGGATAAGTTAAGCATTATTGTAGTACACAACTTTTGTCGATTCTACGCCTCCCATATGACATATAACCTGCATTTTGCTCCAGTTCTAGTTCTTCAGCTAATCTTTAAGTTACAAAAATCGTAAGTGTTAAAAATACAAACAACTTACACTTTCTCATGCAAATCCAATTCCTGAATGATGTCATCACGTTCATTGACCAATCGTACAAGATCTTGTAAAAGAAGATCTTCTCGTCTTCTATCATTATCTGTTTTCAAATAATCTATTTTATTTCGAGAAAAGTTTTACCGATTAGTATGAGGTTTTAATGAAATCACAAATTACACACGTTGCATTAAAGAGGCTTAATAACTGAATGTGACTCGGTAAAAAATACATATGTATACAGACCTTTTTTTGTGATTAATGATACTACGTGACTCCCCAATGCTTGAATGATGAACTTAACGCCTAAGCTAACAAATACTTTATGCCCATAAACTTGTGGCAACGCTTTTGTTGTCGTAATCTCCAGGTGTTGCGAGTTCATTTCTCACATTTATAGGATAAAGTAAGACACTTAACTAGATTTTTCGAGACCCAGATAAGCAAATGTAACGATACATAAAAGTGATCTAGTTTTATCTAAGCCTACAAAAATTCAGGGATAAATACTAATCGGTTTTTGTCATGAGAAATAAGTTGTTCTTCCTTCATTTTAGCAACCAACTTCATACAGACAGAAAAAAAATCGCGTAAGACGCAGAGCGTTTGAAGCTCAAAGCTACTTACCTTCTTGAGGTGACAAATGTTCACTAAACATATGAATCGGACGAGTCTATTATAAGCTAGAAATATGCAATATCAAGCATTACACCTGACTGCCCGTAATACATGTTCATTTCGAAGAAAAATTTATTGTCGCCGCAAAATGCTAAATTATGGGGAACACTGTTTATATGTGTAGTCTGTTAACAAATATAAAAAAAGAACAAACTCAAAGACAACCACACAGGGAAAAGCAGAGATCACTAGAGGATGGGGAAGTTAAGTTTTTGGACGAAAAATTAAGAACTGAAATAACGAAAAATAGCATGTCTAGCACTTTATGATTTGTTGGAAAGGTAAGTGATTGCACCGTTATGTTATAACACAAATATACCACTTATTTATGGTTATCCTTCAAGGCAATCTTGTTTCCGGTTAATTTTAGTAGCTTAGTCTGTGTGTCAGTGGTAATATCCAGTTAAATTTACCTTCAACGGATAAAATCGATCGTAATTCATCCTGCAACATTTTCATTTTCTTTTTCAAATCATCTTCCTTCTCCCTGAAATAAATAAACAATTTGTTATTGATGTAATGGTATAATAACATTTTGGTGGAACATCGTATTATCACGACAGGCTCAACTAAGAATAAAAAGTGACGATTATCGCGTACGTTCTAATACAAAAAAGGATCAGGGTAAATGGGATGGTTTAAATACAAAATAATTAGTTTCAAAAATTTAATTGGATTACAAAGCGCTTCGAAGAAAGTTTATCTACCTTAATTTTTAGATAAGATGTTATGACGAGTAATGTTGGAGTCTGATACTGATTAAAAAAACTTCTCATACGCAAGTCTAGGTGGCTACCAGTGAGAAAACTACGAGTAAAGAAAGTTCAACGGGCTAAACCGGTACACATCTATGATCACTAATTCATACATATATCTACTCCTTAGAGAATGAAACCATTTATTGATCAATAACTTGCACCTGACTGGAAAAAGGTGATCTCATTTGGCAACTCCTGACTGCTCCAATTTCGCAGAAGAAGCTAGACAAATTACAGTGGAATAAATGGTAGTGAGCTTAAAAGGAAAACGACTTTTTGGCAACCTACTGGATTTATTTGAATGTACGCTATTCTCTTCTTTATTCTATTTTACAGGCTTCTATCTTTAATGTAGTCTGATTTAAAATATCTCAACAAAATATACCCTAATACTGCTTTAATCTAAGAGAGGACGACTCTTAGAAGTATCCAATAAATCTGTTTGATTTTCCGAACTCGATGTTATCGCAACAATCTGATAAAATAGAAACAAGGCCGTTGAAATAATTGTCATTGTATAAGTTGAGTTAATAACGTATTTATTTAGATAACATATAGATTGAAATATCCATTAGTAATAAAGAATATCACACTTATAATACGGATAAAAGGATAAATGGCCTTACATTATAGACAACTGGAAGCCCCGATGAATTAGGGCATTCTTCTTATTGACTAAAATAAACCATCGTCTTAACAATTCTTCTTCTAATGCGGTGCCTGGCTCGTATGCCATTTGTTGGCGTAAACGCTGCTCTAGTACAGCTGCTTCTTTATCTAACTTCTTTTGTGCCTCTTCTAATTCAGCCTGCTCATTGCTGATATAATTCGAAACGGAGAGAAGTGCATTAGACGAACTGTTATTGACTAAAGTGCCTATAGAAGATGAAGATATTGTAAATCAATATAATGAATGGATATAACTAGTTCTCATAGATTAGTAGAGTAAACAATTCTGGTTTAGGAAAGAAATCAGTCTTTTGCTCAAAACAAGTCTATTCACATAAACAAGATTCTCATACATCCGGGATTTTTAGATCAATTTAATTTGTAAACTAGCGGTGAACATCTTTCATTGGCAACGAGTTCTTCATCATAATACTTTTATCTTAAAAAAATTGTTTTCAGTATTCGGTTCTTATACTTCAAAATAAGTAAAAGTAAACAACCGTTACGCCGTATTAATTACGCTGTTAAACGACTGAACAGTTGTTTAGTATAAAATCGTTTTTGACAGTAGGTAAATTAGTTGGCCAATCTTATTGTGAAATAATTGTAATTAATAGTAGAGAAGTCCCATACGCTACTTTTAATAACGTTCCGACAAGAAGTACCTACTTTGTGAATTGCAAAGAGCCAAATAAAAATTTGCAGACACCAATATAAATAACAATGTAGTATACAAATTTAGATTTGTAGCTAAACAACACTCGAAGGTCACGAAGCAATGTAATTAACTAAAGTTGTTACATAATAGGCTTTACGAAACTAGCATAAACCGAAAATCAATCCATGTTTGTGGACATGGTAAAATATATCACAATATATTGAAATTGTATTCATGATCTGAAAAAACAGCGTAGAATTTGTTTAACGTCAAATCTGAGTCATTAATTTCACTCTTCTTGACACGAATTTGATCAGAACCATGAGTTTGAGTTTGTGACTAATCAATTGGATCCAGCTCTAATAATTAAATCATAGACGACACAGTACTGCAATATTTGATATTTCTTACTAAAGAAACAATTACACTCGTAGAATTAATAGTTCATTTATAAAAGAGTGTTGTGAATTAGCTTCAGTTATACATAATGGATGTTTTTTGTTTACATTTTATTCATAGTTTATCAAAATATACACTTTCTATGTAACTAACCTTGATTTTTGATCTTAGTGAATAAAACGAGTTCCACAAATGTTTGTTCACCGAAGGATTTAATAAAAGTGAAGTATAAAAAATTAAAGATGACAATAGTGTATATCTAATAAACATAAATATTTATATGATATTGTAGAAAATAATAGTAACAGTAAGTCATTAACTTTGACAAGTGAAGAACTCATTGCTGATGGGGATTTTCTAACCAGTGTGCGAGGAATAAAACGTGTATCCTCAATGACGTGAATGAAAATATCCTGACAATATTCCTAAAATAATTCTGCATAAAAATCTAAAATACGATGTCGTTATAGAAATGTAAATAAAAATATGTTAATGGTTTACGATCAAAAAGTAGAATACATCAGTACTGAGAGATTCATGTCATTGAAAAAGAAGTGACGCATATTTTAAATTTTTGTTGGCTGATACACGAACTAAAACATGACAAAAAACTCTGCAAGTGTAAGTAAACTCTCATCTTTATACTGAAACTACTAAAGAGAATCCAGCCAACATTCAGAAACAAAACACTAGTCACTTCCTCCTAGTCTCGATCGGAAATGAGTCTAAAAATTTAAGTTGTAAATGAAAATTAAATTATAGAGGAAATTAGAACACCTTGCCCCTAAAACTAGAGTTTATAGACGAAACTACTAATGAAATGATACTGATAATAAGAAAAGCTCCACAGAAAAACAAACCGTATGCTTTATTCTGAAAAGATTTTATCCAAAAAACCAAAAATAATGACAAACTTCTTCAATTAAACTGCTCCTGTGAAACTAGTTACATAAGCGAACAGTTCGGGAATTCCGTCACCAATTAGCTTAACACTATGCTTTATGATCAAGCAAAAGCTAATTACTTATCGTACGTTTTTTTCTATCGACAAAGCTAAGAAACTGAATTTCTAAGTAAAAATGTGTACAAACGACTTCGCTCCTACTTCGGTCATCATAACCGGTACTAGAGCCACTTGAAAAATATGAAACACTAATTCAAGATAAGTAGTTCTCGGTTGCATTCGTTTTTTGCAATAAAATAATTAATTTAAATATTTCAACTTACAGAAGTGGAGACATGAGTTCGGTTATCCATTTTATTATCCAAATGATGTTCACCAATACGTATAGGTACTGGTGCGCCACTACCTCGACCCGACGCAAAGAGATTCATTTGTGACAGACGTAGACGTCTAACTTTCATTTGTTCCGGAGAAAACCTTGTGTCAACAGTTGACTGTGGTGGTTTACTAAGTGTTGGAAAAATATTACTCGTTGAAAATCGAAATGGCTTAGAAATGGAATTTAATGAGGTATCAACATTCGGTATACATATTGTGCCTGTAAATTGGAGGTATAAATAGACTAAATCATATGTTTATCCAGTAATATATGTGGTCCATGAAAACAAGCTAAAGAACGGGTACAAATATAAGCAACTATGAAGTAGGATAATAAGCTGACATAAATAAGTGCATTATAATAAAATATTCGTATTTGTGGACGTTTATGTATAGTATATCCATAATTTGAAACTAATTCACTAAGAACTTAGTAACTAAACTTGAGACTATGGATGATAAGCATTTAAACTCAGGTAGCTGGGTATTTTGGTAGGAAACACTATAATGTATGATTAGGATGAAACACAGCAGTTTGCATTAATTAATAGTTACAAATGTGATCTAATTTCTCTCAGAACTAGATTCAGAAATGGAACAACACAGAGCAGTTCCTAAATAACCTTACACGCTACACTACGGGGTTTGAGTCATTCCACAAATTGGATAATTCTTGGTTAGTGGATCTCGAGTGTAGCCCAGCTGGGCTCATGGCGAGACCCAAAGGCACTGGTTAATTTGTTGTATGAGGGCATTGGTAACCACCTTTAACTAGTTCTGAAATGAGGTAACTAGATGTCGACGGTTCTCACTGGGTGTTGGTTTGTAACAAAAATTTAAATAAGCTTAAAAACCGCTTATAAAGGTAATTAGCTTGGGTCGACTAAAACTGTATACATCTGACTGCTACACTTATGATTTTCCCCCTTCTTATTAGTTGCATATGAAGATTAGCGAAACTTTATTGTAGAGCATTAGTCTTTAAGCATATACACAAGAAGACCAATAAATGGGTATTATTTTGTTCAAACAAAACGTTACTTTTTTGATCTAATAAAGGAAATGAGCATCAACAACCTCATGCAACCAAAACTATTCAGTTATTCGTGATAACGATAAACACGAACCTGAATTACAGAAAACCCACATCCCTTATTTAATGTGTAAAATGGATGAAAGAAGATCAAATAATCAAGTCAAATATACTCAGCTGAATAAAGCTCTGGTTTATTCGGTAGGGCAATCAACATTCAATTAGCTAATAAGAATTTGCAACTGCACTGTACCGAGAATTTAGTAACCAAACAGTATATACCATTGGCGGATGACTTTGTACACGGTTGCTGAGTACCATTATTTGTTATATGCAAAATATACTAAACTACTTAATGTATACGTGATTCGAGGAGATAAAATCGACCCTAAATTACCGATAAACAGGAAATATTGATATGAATATTTACAGACTAAAAAGAGCACTTGCAAACAAGCTCAAACTAAGACAAATAATCGTTTACATCTTGAAAAGAAGCATTTTAATCAACACTACAACGAACTGAGAAATTACTTGCAATTCAATCTGCGACTCATCACGTGACACATTCATGTTACTACTGTGTATACTAGCATAGCAAAAGTAAAAGGACGACAGGCAGAAAAAGTAATATGATATGAATATTCAGAAAATCTGGTAACGCTATACGTTTAAAGATGAACAATGAGAATATCTCGGGTTATGGTATTAGGGTGCTGTCTAATGTTTGAGAACTGAGATTTGAGCTAAATAAAAAGAGCTCACACTAGAAACCGACATCCATCTAATAACATTACTGGAACGATACTATAGTTCCTAGTAACCTCACAATCTTGTAAACGTGATTCCATGCTTCAAGCTGAAAAATTATTTTAGTTAACACAGCTTAAAAACTAGAGGAACAAAGCTAAAAATATCAAAACAGTAACAGACGGAGTTAATATTTAATAAAGACATAAGACGTTTTCGGCTAAGACATATGAAATATATCGCTCAGTCTTCGCAAAAAAGAATGACGCGATCAAATTGGCATTAGTGTGACATCTATGCCGACGGGTTTCAATAACCTTGTGATCATTTGTTCTTATGATAAACACCTGCGTGAATTTGTGATGGTATATCGATTTGCCAAACACCTGATGAATTTGCGAGAGGAGCCATTTTACAGAATGAAGAGTTTGGCTTTTTTCGCTGAGCTCTGAAGTGTGTTCTAGCTCTTCTTACAAGTGTTTGTACGCTATTATTTTTATTGTTGAGCTTCCACTGATTTGTGAGAATTGGCTTCTTGTGTGATAATGTTTATAACGTTTTTGTTTGTTTCGTTGGATAAAATCAGGACACACAACAATAGAATTTTGTGGTTTAACTGTTTTCTATTGACTGAAAATGCTAATGATCAATCAAGGAGAATTTTTGAGTCCGTATCTCAATGACAACAAACGCATCATCTATATAGTATTCCCAAAACTTAAGGTTTTATTGTTGATGAGACTTCAGCATCTAGTTATACCAACACAGCTTCTGCGATTAGTCCTGATGGATGTATTTGAGTTAGAGTTCCTTTGGTCGGTTAAAACATTTGAGAAACAAATATGGAATGCGTTGTAAGATGTTAACCAACGAGGTTTAACTGGTGTATGACAGCGAAAGAAGACAAATGCAAGACCGTCGACAAAATTAATTGTACCAAGTATGAGAAGCACTTTATGTGAGAGGGTAGACTCTACATTTAAATAAAGATACATGAACAGAGTACAGAAAGAATGCAATATATTTGCACTTATATGAATGGTTGTAAGCGACTGTAGATACGCACTTAGTTAAGAAAATGCCACAATAGCCGGAAATGAGGTGATTAGGTCAATCTGCAACTAACTCCTTACTGTACTGACACATGTCGATACAGAAAAAAGGTTACTCAGTAAGAGGTCGGTCCAAAAAAAAATAACCACCCAGAGAAAATCAATCATCAACATGGTCATGAAGATTAACTACTCAATTGGTAGTAGAAAGAAATTTTAAATCTTAAATTTAAAAGTGCTTATATTAATCAAAATAACAATGAAAATTTTATAAATAGATCGCCCAATTCAGAACACAACATAATCAAAAGCATTCGATAAGCTATAAATGGTTATAACCAATATTCTAAGAACTATTTTCAACAATGACATGAACACTGGTAATGATAAATTTCTATCTACATGAATCCAGTTTATCTATATCAAGTTCATAATATGTAATTGATAATATTTTCAGATCATTACTAGAATGAAATAACAATGTACTATTAAATTTTATATTGATTATACGTATATTATGCTATATAGATTAAAATATAATAACCGATAATTTGTATTTTTGAACTTATTTCTGTAAAATTACAAAATAGTCATCTACATTTAAATCTATCTGTATTAGATTACTATTTAAAACAAACAAACATTTAATTGATGTCAATAAAATGTTTTTTCATTATTCAATTTTCAATAAAAAAAGCGAATTAAAACAAATTAAAACTACCATCTGAATTAAATCTGTACAGAGTTTTATGGGATTTTCGATGTTCTAAATAAATAAAAATGCGTTTATTCGATTATTCCAAAATAATATTTTAATTAGGCAAACAAAAATATATAAATAATAATATGAATGTATTTTTTTTACATACAAACCAATGAACATTATCAAATATGCAAGGCAGACAATAGGCATTAACATAAGCATATATATATAGGCGAATGTATTCATTCATAGTATAGACATCAAGAAAATTATGCAACCAAAGCAATATTGTTGAATGAAGAAATAAACGAATAGCATCCACATCAATTTAATATAAGTGCAGTTTAATTTCAATGGAAATAAGTAGATATATGATAGTAGTTAGTTCAGTAGGTAATACATGCGCATAGCCATAGATATATGGATAGATAGATGGACATAGATATAGATTAATATGATAAAACGAAAATTGGTGCATGAAAAAAGGAAAAAAAAGTGTTACACATTATTATTAGAAGGTAGTAAAAACTAAGTGAGATATTTAATTTTTTTTTTAAGTAATAAAATACAAACAATAAATTCAACCAACTTTTTATAATAAAACAATTATGAAACTATAAAAATTTATTGGGGATAATTGGTGTTGATTTCTTTGAGTAGATGGACATTATTGTGTTATTATAAACTAATTTCTGTAAGAAATATACATTTGAGCTTGTTATTATTATTATTATCTCTTAAAATTAACTTCTAATAATAAACAAAGTACGTATAGTTTTTTCGTATTTGTGTACTAATGTGTATCTAGCTCCGTCTGTAGCTCTTCTAGGGTTACTGTCCATCCCAAGTCCGGGTAAACGAGAAGGGTTGGGCATGGGGTCGGCAACCTCATCCCGTTGAAAATAATCTTGCTAAAAACACACTAACCAGAACAAACAATTCAAACTCTGCCCTCCAAGTGGAAAGAATAATTATAAAGCTTCATGTTGAAAGCTGATATTCATTAGAAGTCACTGGGTGGTGATCAATATCATGTGTGTCAGATCCTTTTTGGTGCAGATCAAATCCTATCGACCAAGTTGCAATGTGGCCACTAGTTTAGGTGAATCGATATTGCGTGCAATGTGGTGGTGATCAATTAATTGTAAATACACCTCAGTCCTACAGGAGGTCAGTCGCGGCCCGGATAGCCCAGTGTTAATGTCTCTGACTGTGAAGCTGGGTGGAAAGGGATCAAATCCGTCAGGTAGCATCAGTTCCCTCAAGAATGCAGGTACACCTTATTGACGAGTACCAAAAACCACGAAACCTTAGCCCAGGGTTTCCTGTCGACAACCTTCAAAAATCATCTTATCATATGGAATATCCGGACAATGTGAGAAACCGGGAGGATCAATCAAATTGCTTTCGAAATGTGGAAACACAACTTCACGGTTCTCGGAGTCAGTGAAACCCATTGGACACAAGCTGGACATAGAAGATCAGATTCGGGAGAGATGTGTCTGTACTCTTGTCACGAAGAATAAAATTCTACAAACACTCAGGGAGTTGCTATGATGCCGTCCATAGAAGCATAAAAGCCACTTGTAAGAATGGGAATCTAATGGATTCAGGATTATCAAACCATCCTTCAAAACCAAAAAAGAGGAGACGGCCAACGAGGATGGCCATCAGACAAATCAAGATTGGGAAAGCAGCAGAACCTCGCAATATATCAGCAGAAACCCTAAAGTCAGAAATAGAAGTAACTGCAAAAATGATCCACATTCTATTCAGGGAGATTTGGGAGGAGGAACAAGTGCCGACAGACTGTAAAGAAACAAATCTCATCAAAATATCAGGGAAAGGAGATCTAAGCAAATGCGAGGATTTTAACAGAGTGTTATCGAACCGATGAAAGATTCAGTGGATATCCAGCTTCCAGATCAACAGGTCGGATTGCGTAAAGATCGATGGACACGGAGGGTCCACTTAGGGGAGTCGGGAAACCCTGATTCCAAACCAATGGTGCACATGGGCTCCAGGATCCTGAAGGAACAAATGGCATATAAACCAATCGTTGGTCACCGGCTACCATGGAAGTACGTCTCTTTACGTTGCTCCACTGACTTGTGAATTAGACCTTTAGGTCAAAGGGTCCGGGTGTGACTTCCTAAGGAAACCACCTGCTTCGGTCTGGACACCCAGGCAGTATCACAGCCCACACAGAAATCAAGTGACTTATGTGGCGCATATATATTCCATGCCCCTTTGAACCAATATTTCAGTTCAAATAAATAAATAAAATAAAAGATCAAAGCACGACACTTAGGACCATCGTTGGACAAACGATCGAATGGGACTCGTCACTACATATCAACTTCCTTGATTATGAGAAAGCATTTGACAGTGTGTGTGTCAAGAAAACTAGTGTGGCAGAAGCCTCTACATCAGTAGGCTTCAACATAAACAAGGGGGAAAGCAAGATCCTTAAATACAACGAGGAGAATACCAACCCAATCACACTTGATTGAGAAGCTCTGGAACAGGTGGAATCCTTCATGTATCTGGACAGCACCATCGACGGACGAGAAGGATCGGATACAGACGTAAAAGCAATGATCGGCAAAGCAAGGGCAGCTTTCCTACAGTTGAAGAACATATGGGACTCAAAATGGCTGTCAGCCAATATCAAAGTCACAATCTTCAATACGAACGTCGAGACAGTTCTACTGTATAGAGCTGAAACTCGGAGAACTCCTATAACCATCATCAAAAAGATACAATCATTTATAAACAAGTGTCTACGTAAGATACTCAATGTTCGTTGGCCGGATACTACTAGCAACAGCGTACTATGGTAGAGAACAATCCGGCTTCCAGAGGAGGAGGAAATTAGGAAAACACGCTGGAAATGGATAGGATACAAATTGAGGAAATCATCAAACTGCATCACGAGGCAAGCGCTAACATGGAATAGGAATAGAGGAGGACAAAGAAACACATTGCATTGGAAATTGTAAGAAGATATTAAAAGAATGAATAATAACTGGAAAGGATGGCGCAGGAAAGTGTTCAATGCAGAATGCTAGTCAGTGGCCTATATTCCTCCATGAGGCGTAACAGGTGTAAGTAAATAACTAGTGTGTATTTAACTCAATTTCGACGAAACAGACTGATATATGAAGAAGTTATAACTAACTAAATGAAGTTTGTTACGAACATAAATTTACCATTCGTTTAAGGAATCAAAACAATAAATTGTTTCAGTCTAAAAACGTTTGTGAATTCATATTACACGCAAAGAAAATAAAGTTTAAACAATAGTATTATAAAAATAAAGCATTTTCCACTATTTTCAATATGATATTGTATAAAGTTACAAATACCTACAGTTGAGTAACGTAAACAATAAAGGTGAAAAAATAGTAACAATTGAGAAGTTTGTATTCATTACCGAAACTTCATGAATGAATACATCGACTACATTATGGAGTATTTTTTAAATCTTTAGCAGAGTTGAATATCTTTAGAGTTGATTAAATCAAAGGAAAAAATATATAATTAAATAATATGCAATGAAGTCAATTATAATTGAGAATACTTATCAGCTGAAGAATCTGTAATGAAAATGATTAAACGTACACATATAAGATGTGTGTACACTGAAGTCACTGATGACTCAGCATTAAGATGCTTGAAAACAATACAATTCAGTACCATATATAGATATTATCATATATGCTATGTCTATTTCTTGAGAAGTAATTACTTAATAATTTCAACAGATTGATAGGATGGGCATGAATAAATAGGCTAAACTTTGTTACAAGACTTGGAGTCATGAACCGACCAGAAATATAGCCAGTTTAATTGGACTATATATTTAAAACAACATTGATGTGTCTAAAAGAGCACAATATTTCAAATATATGTATGTTGGGTCCTTTCAATAATTTATCAGCATTTCACATACATAGTGAGCCATTTGAATCCAACTTTTAAAAATATATTTACCTAAAAAAACACATATATTCACGTATGATTTGGGTGTTGAGGAATTTAACACTCAAGTCTGAAACTTGTTTTGTTATAATTTTTCGTTTACTTAATCAAATAATATGACAGCCCCTCACACAACAAGAGTAACTGAAAGTCAAGTACAGAAACGTGTACATGATAAACGTGAGACACTACAGAAGAACAAGAAAAATTATTTAACATAAACTAAACCTTACTTGTACATAACTTTGTATCAGTCAATCGATGATTTTGTCCATCAGTTAATGTAATATTCGTTAAACTTTCTTCTGTCACTGGATTTCGGTTAAAATTTTCATCTACTGAATGAATTGCTGTCAATGAACCAGATATAGGATGTGGTTTACGAGGATGAGCTAAAGGCGGTAAAGCACCAGGTCGACTTGTTGGTGCTAAGTAATTTAGACGTGATTGTTGCAAGAGACTACGTGCTTTAGCCAACATATGTTCATAATTCATTAACGGAATTTTCTTGGAAAAAAGTAGTAAGAGAGAGTGGATAGAGTATTTTTCAAAAATTAGTAAAGTACAGAGTTATTAGCATTATATTCAATTATAAATAAAAAATTTGTGTGTAGAAACACGCAGTTTTGATACGTAAGTGCCATAGACAATAGAAAGTACTTCCCAACAAGTTTTCATTTATAGATGATTGAAACCACAATGAAAAATTGGAAAAGGTAGATTGATGAATGAAGCACTAAAATTTATCAGTCGAACTGAAACACTTTCCAAGGCTTTAATTTCTTAATCATTGGAAGACAAAACCTTACCTACATATAATCGTATAATTAATAACTAAATACTCAGTTTATTTACTTTCATGATATTTATCACAAACGTACATATACTAAACTTTCCACGGGAAAATGATTTTCAGTTTATTTGTTAATTGTGATATTATAAGTCTAAGTTACTTTACCTTTGCACAGCAATATATTGATATGTAAAGTTATCTATCTACCTGAAGAATGTCTAAGTAAAATGATGAATTAGTTTTGAACCTCGCTTTATTGACATGAAGTAAAATCTATGTAAATACTCTAAATAATCCAATTTATTGATTCTCAAACACTGCATAAGGTAAAAGAAATCTTGCGAAAAGAAAATCAGGAAAGTAATTGCCAAGGCACAGATAAGATAGAAAATAAGAAAAGACCATTAGACAACTTATACACATTCATATAGAAACTGCAGTCAGTCAGTAATAAGCAACATCGAATCAGGCACAGAATCTATAATCCACATAATCTCAGACCGCTAGTAACTTTTTAGAATGGAGATCTATCCCTTAAAATTAGATGAAATAAGTATAATCCTAAGAAGACATCAATAAAAAAATTTAAGTAGGAAAGAGCAAAGTGGGCAACGCTGAATCACATCAATCTAGCTTGAAATCCATGACAAGACATAATAAACTAAGATTCGATCAGTAGTGCATAAGTAGAGAACACTCACAAGATTTGTATACTTCATTGGTACGCCTGTCAACAAAAATCTACCGAGTCGAGTATCACTTTAAAATCGAGATATACAGCTATGATAGCGAGTTAGTAGATAAACCTATATTCTAAAACTTTAAGTAGAGTGAATATTTGATCAAAATATTCACGTCAACATTTAAAATATAAATACTTTCCCCAAGCCTTAATTAAGTGTACAGTGATTACGAAGGTTAGTGTATTAAAAAATAGTATTAGTCAGTGTGTCATCAGTAGGTATCACAAAAGAATCTAGGTTATTCCTTGCAGAGATTGACATCAGTTAATTAAGATCATGCCCGGTTATCAGACTCCAGTCAATATCGCGATCAGTACAACTGCCAAAACTGAATCATCATCCTTAAGGAATTTCTAAACTAGTCTATCAGGTCCTACAGTACTTAAATAGCATTAATATAGCCTTTTAAACTCATCAAGTGATGGATTGGGGAGCTAATATCGACCTTTATTCAGGTTATTTGTAAATAGTGGTAACTCGAAATCGGATAAAGTCCTTTGAAATATTCTGCCCAATATTTGGACTTAGAGTATACAACTATCTCGTCTTTGTGAGAGATAGCTGATATTTAATAGTCATTACTCTTATAAGTCTGAAGAATTTTCTAGTCATACTTTAATTGTTGTTCTATCATAATAGTTTAAATATGTTTTACTATGATCATTTGCACATGTATTTGACCAGATCATAGTATAACAAATAACCATTTGAACTATAACGTTTATTATCAATAAACAAACTCAAGTTGAATAGTATCAAAATCAATTTATTCACATTGGACATACGAAACTCATATTTTTAGGCGGCAAAAGGCTATGACAAGTGTTTTCTAAGATATAAAATTGGCAATGATAGGATGTATCGAAATTAGATTGTAAACAGTCGTTTCATAGAAAAAAAACTCAAACATAAACACATTAACTTCAAAACCAAGTAAATATGGATGATTTAATCATTAGGAGGTATTGAATATATATATCAAGCCACAATTTAAAAAAAAAAAACAATTATATGTGATTGATATGTTTTAAAAAGTGTTTAAATAAGGATACTAATAAAATACAAGTAACTATTCAAAATCGTTCTGGAAGTGTGTCTAAAAGACCGAATGAAAACAATATGATATTCTGATATAATACGTGTGTCTATTCCGTTTCGTAAACGTTTACATTTTTTCCGGCTGTCATTATTTAGTGAATTGATGTTTGCATAATGAGAAAGGTAAGAGTTTGAATCGACGCTAAAAATTCGTCAGGGTTTCATAGATCACGTAACGAATAAGCCATTTAAATTGTAATTCATTTTTGTCATCATAGTCTTGATATTCTTTTAATTATGAGCCGTTAATAACTACAAACCAGGTTATATGATTATGCATTATTCATAAGCAGTACATAAAAACTAAGTCATGAAGAAAGTAGTTTTCTAATTTCAATATGATAATTGTTATATCTTGAAAAAGCTGTTTTTTCGGTATACCGCGAATAACTGAGCACTAGAACACCAAAACCCTTCCAAGTCGCAGTAAGAAGACAGAAGACCAACAACAGTGTCAATCATAGTACAAAACTGTCAGGTATTTATAGTTTTTAGTGAGAACGAAATCATCATTACAGTCTTCCAATCCGCATACAGAGGGTTATTAGCATTATCCAATCGGGAAGCTACACGTTGGAATTCTAGAACATTCTTCGGAAAGGTGATTGGATGGGACGTCTTCAGCTCCTTCTGAGCCTCTTACAGCTTCCTCGAGTTCACCGGTGGTCCGTCGCCATAATAATCACTCGTCATCTTCAGAAAGGTAGGTCACACTAACCATTGGAACCTAGAACTGAGAGAACCTTGCTCACTATGTAATCAGCATAGTCACACAAACCAAGTTAGCGATAATAACAAAAATGTTGTTGGTTATTTGTCCGTTTACCGATTAGGCAGTTGCCTACAGTACCAAATACTGATACATAAATACAGCAATCAAACAGAAATAATATCAAAAACTACACCCGATACATCTATGTTCTTATTAAACTAGTTTTAGGTGTGGAAACATTAATTTTTAAAAAAATAAATAATGACAAACGACAGGTAATGAAACACAAATTTGTACGAAACTACCTTTTTAGGTGTTGATCTAACAGCTTTATCTGGATTAGTTAAATTATTTTTAGCATTGTTTGAGTTTTCATCCGGCGGATTTTCAATTTTCTGCAAACTATGATTCGTTTCTGAGCTAAAATAGGCGAAGTAAAGAAAAAAATGGTGAATATGTAATAAATATATATAATGATCATATAGGGAAATAAGCACCTTATCTAAATAAAACCAGAACAACAATCGAGGTATAATAATATAGATTCAATCGAGATTTCGCACCAGCTGTTTACAACTATATATATCATTAAAATTCATAAAGGAAGCCAATTGCATGAAACGTGTACATTAACAGTTTTTACGCGCAGTAATTGATATTTCATGTAGATGTTTAAAAATACAAATGCCTCGTATGTGCATGAATACATGCTATAAGGTCACTCCTCTATTGCAACCAATTGACTCTGAACACTTGAAATTATGTCAGAAAGATATTCAGCATTGAAATAGGATGAGAGAGAAAGACTTATCATATGACATCCGCGGATAAAAAGGATATTACACATCCATTTGCAAATCAAAGAGTTTACTAAAAATCAATTTACTCTGTTCCACTTTATGGCTGCAAAGAACAACTATTAAGAATAATGATTATTTGTAAATTGACAGTATTTAGTTGGATATGTCATCGAAGCACTGGTCTTCTATGTCGGGAAGATCGAGTGGGTAGTGCTAAGAACAGACGTAGGATGTTAGATAAAAATGACAGACTGGTTGATGAAATAGTGAATCTTCATCAACTAAGGTGGTCGAGACACATTAGACTGAGCAAGATAAGCAAGTCAAATCACTTTGGTTGGGGTCTATGAAGTTATCGTAACCTTTAGTTAAAAACAATGGGTGACAACGATCAGAATCGGTCACAGTGGCATAAACCATTTCACTCTTTGTTGTCTTTCAGATCCCAAGCGTGGAAACACTATCTTCTTTTATATCTAATCTTTTCCGCTACTAATCATAACGTTACTATCAATACTATTCCGAGACTTCACTTGTTAATTGCATTTCTCTGTGCTAATGCTGCATTATAATTTGAACTGATGGGAATATATGCCAGGTTCAAAGTTGCACATGACTGACTGACTAGCACATGTTTAAAAATCTGCAATTTATACACTTCATATTCTTGACCATTTACGGGTTATCAAAAAAGTTTTGTAGTACTGCATTACACATTTGACTACCGAAAGATTTGTTCAAAAAACAACAATGATGATCACAAACCCATAAATCCTCTCAGATGATCCATTTATGTATTGATACTGACTAAAATACTAAACATTTGGAAAATGTAATAATTTACATAACTTTTAAACTGAAGATACATATATATATAAACCGAAAACTGAACTCTTTACAACAGAAACAGACTTGTTGGTTTTGATACATTGTTCAAAGATCCCATTTAATACTAAGTTATCATTTGTACATGGAGAGTTCTCATCATTATTTTTTGTTCGTTCACAGCAAAATGTACGGATTTGATGGAGGTATGTCATCATACTGAGCAAATCAGGTGAACGGCTTTTAGAAACTACTTCACTTGGATCAAGTACACGGGGTACTCCCAATTTAGAAGCCACATCGAATGCCAGGCGACAATTTTGTAGAGGGTTCTCCGATGACAATGAGTTGTAATCACTTGAAAAGTATTTTTAAATTAAAAAAATATTCGTTACAATGCAATAAATAAAATGCAAGGAAGTATTATGTAACTGTTCAGAGGGAGAGATGTTTGAGACTTATTGGGAATCTGTATTAGTTGAAAAGATCGGGTTAAAAAATTCATCTTCAAGAACACTACTTCGTCGATTTCTAATGAAATATAAGTATACTGTTTTATTGGATGTAAAACCTATCCTGTTACTTAGTAGTCTTGACTTTCGTACCAGCTATTTTAGGTATATATTTCTATTCCAACTGTTGAAGTAGACGAAACCAAGGTATTTTCCAAAAATTCAAAAACTATCTTCGCGAAATAAAGCCGTAGGTTTTGTAGATCAGAATGGTTTTCTAAAACGTGAATTAACATTTAAACTGAATCGAACACTTTTACCTTGTAGGTTTATTCAGTGAAGACTGCTCCTTATAATGTAAACTGGGTTGTATGGCACTATGATTACAGCACGGAATATTAATTAACAAGTTACATATAGATAAATGAATGGTTGTTTATTTGACAATAAATTATAAAACTCTCTAATTACATAAATACGTCAACAGTAGAGTATATCCTGTTGTAGATCATACAGCACACCTTCAACGTGTGAGCTAAACAATGAGTAAAAGATTTGAATTTAGATTCCATTTTCAATGACTCAGGCAAGTAGTTTGACGCGTTATTACGGAGTGAAATATTCTTAATAGGTATTTTAAAGTTAGGGAGTGATTAGATACACAAAGTAAATTATGATTCATAAAATCATAGGTTTCAATGTATTATCCAAATGAATAAAAATAAACTAAAACAATGTGATATAATCAATTAAATCTATACCTAAAACCTACTAAGCAGTAATCACCTATGAATTTATTATAAACAATAGTGTAACAAGAATAAATAAGATAAATTATATACGCTAACTGGATCTTGTCTACTAATCTAAAAGGTAACAACAAGGAACCCAGTAGTTATATGCTCGATCCTCTGAAGACTATTCATTTATATTATTCAAGGATATAAGTATTGATTTCAACATTTGTTCAATAAGTATGAATATCGACAAAAATGGGAGAAATATGTTTTAACATTTACAAGAAATCACTGATTCCGTAACCTGAGTTTACACGGTAATTAAAAATAACAAAAGACGAACTTACATTCGATCGGGAAAAAAATGATGCAGGATAGCACAGAAAGCTAATCCATTCTGGAATGATGTAGTAAGATCAACTATCTGTATATTGTCATAAGATTTAGTCACCAACTGACACCATCGAAGTAAATCATATCGACTTTGAGTTGAAATAGGCTTTAATCTGATGTAAAATAGGCAAATAAAAGTAATTATAAACTATATTAGAACATACTGTGAACAGTCAACGATGACATTTATTTATTGAACAAATAGATCGATTAACAAAGCTCTATAAAATACCATATACACATGATGCGGAAGAAGTAAAGAAATTAAATTTGTATAAGCATACTGCGATTATTTTAAGACACTTATCTGTAATGTAGTGAACGGAAACACAATTGGGGACAATCGAATGTATTTGAACACAAAATAGCAGAATCTCATAGTAAAATCTGAGAACCACACAGTCAACACTTCATTTGCAAAATGTCAATCAATTGTCTCAGACTTCATTATTCCCACGATTATACATCAATCATTCTCTGTTCTCGTTCTCTTTTATACGATCTTCTTAACCTTCTGCCACCAGGTATTTCACTTTCGATTGGTGGCACATACTACTTATATCTATCGACATCAGTAGCACACACACTAGGGAGACGTCAGTAAATGTTCCTAAAAATCCTAAACAGTTTTAAAATTATTTAAATTGCTATCTGGTAATTAACAGTTTTAGAAAATCACTAGAATAATCTATATGATAATGCATCTACGTTCTTTTCTAATATAATTTATTTATCAACGACCTGCATTCTTGTTAATTATGACGTAATCTTCACAAGCTTCCAGAACTGTGTAAATTTTACGAATAACCAGTTTACTTATTGTATGGTTTAAACGTTTCTCTGTTATTTAATTCTATTTGTGTTTATCTATATAACATAAAACTGCTGATTTTGATTTCGGGTGGTGGATATATAAAGCACTACGAGACTTAATCATAACAAACTTGAAAATCAGAAAGCCACCGTGGATTAATTCAGCCCAATGGTTAATATGTTGATCGCTCAAAGTCATATACTAATGTACAGAAGAGTGAATAGATGCACGAGTTAATAGTAAATGCAAAGGTCACTAATACCTTTGGTACACACCATATAACACACTTAACAATGGTTATTGTTTCTCCAGAGAATTTTAGAAAACTTGAAAGCTTCATCAATTAACGCTAGTATGTACGAACACTCTTCGTAAAGACAACTAAGCTTTTAAACTACTTAACAATGAATATATGGTTTCAGAAGTATTTTTACATTTTAAAAACTAACACTATGTTTCTAAATCACATTAAAACTATTTGATTTACATCCTACATTATAGTAGAAAGCAAATCGCGTGTGTAAACAACAAATTTATGGGATTTACATTAGTGACAAGAGTTAAATGGACTGTAACTAAATTATGAATGCTATCCTAGCCAATCAATTAAGTTACAAGTTAACTTATATCACCAGGATAATCTGGGAACGCGAATTGTAGAGTAATTCATTAATATTTGTTGTGTAAAAACTACATTCGACTCACACATTTGATTACAAGTCTTTGGTACTTAAAAACAACCTAAAACAAACAAAATAAATTTTGACTAACATTCTCATCATATCATGAATTCCACAACAACTAATTTAATCATTACCAACAATCATAATTTTCTGCTAGGTTTGAAGCGGTTACGAGTTCACTTAGACTGCGAACGGAACTTGTGACCAAAGACCAATAAACTAGCTGTTCTATTGCGTCTCAGCCCCGCTAACTAGAAAGAGAAGTCGAATTCCGAACGGGAAAGTATATTCCCCAAAAAGCCAGAAGCACGAGCGATAACAACAGACATAAACCAAAACGTATACCCACAGCATAAAATTGTCCTTGGGAAGCGTTGCAAAATCGCATACTAAAAGACACAACGGACCAATAGCGTTTAAGATTCTACCATATGTGAGAAATACGACATAAAGGTGAAAAGAGAGCTTTTGACACGAAAACAAAGAAATTTCTAAATAAAATTACAAAATTAGATCCTTTTCCAGGTGAGTTCTGGGTATCTAACATCCTCAACATTTTCAAAGTTGGTTTCATTAATATTAACTTTATATTAGAACAATTTGAGAAAAAATGCACAAATTATCGAATGATTTGATGTTAAAAATAAAAATTCGACATTTAATAGTAATGAAAACGATTAAATCACGTTTTAAGTATTGATGTTTTTGGTTACTATTGAATGAATTTTAAGAAGTTAACAATATACATAGATTCTAAGAATAAGTAAATTATTAACAAATTAGCTGATATCCCAAACATTATTCGACTTAATTTTATGATTGAAACCTTAAAAGAATTATATAAATCTACATTGATAAATGATAATTTTTTAAAATTATATTTACTCTTGATTAATGCGAAAACAATAAAAGAAATCACTACTTACTCAGTTGAATTAGGAATTGTTTTATCAAAAGTAGGAATAAGTGGTTTTGTCAACATATCATCAACCGTAGATGAGAGTGAATCTTGAAAATGAAAAATTGAACTATCATAAATATTCAATGTTAGCTGTGAATTTATAAACAATACTTTCTAAAAATATATATTAAGTAACAACTTCCCTCTACTACATAGAACATCTTAATCATAATATTCAGTTCTCTTGAAAAGTCAGCTTTTAAAGTAATATCACAATCGAATCGACTAAGGTAAATAACTGATGATAAGTCTCATTGTAAGATGAAATGAGTTGTGTTACAAACACCAAATGATACAACAAAACATGGGCAAACACTGTTAATACAAAGCTCAGACTTGATTTCATGTGCACTGTTTTGAAATATGAAGTTTTTATTAATTCTGAGTTGATATTGTTTGTAAAATAAAAACCACTAACATATGAATCAAAAATCTATTAAACCGATATCATATATATTTCTTCGGTAACAAGGACGTTGATATATGTCTTTTGTACTGGCTAATGATTACACTACGGAGTAAAATAATTCCAAAAACTCATCACCGATATAAGATGCAGACATTAAACCTATTATGGTTTAAGTTTTGGAATTATAGTTCTGCAGTTTAACTGAAAATGTTCCAAGTTCCTTTCCTAATTTAAGGTAGGGCAATGCTTTATAGAAAAAATTAATCTTACGAACAATATATTAATTCATTTGTTTTAAGGTGAATAAAGATGACTTTAAAGGGAAATGCCCCCAAGTGCCCTGGTACGGCCGAGAGTGGGGTGGGCCCGCCCTCCCTCTCGAAATACTCTCACACGGCCACGCGTATACAGCCTCTACCAGGGAAGTCCTACTCACTGCCTTCTCGCACCACGGGTGTTGTTTACGAAATTGAGAGGACGAAAAGCGAACGTCCGGCGCTTTAACCGGATTCCAAAACAATGATGCACATGGGCTCCAGGATCCTCAGGGAACAAATGGCGTATGAACCAATCGTTGGTCACCGGCTACCATGGGACTGCATCTCCTCACGATGCTCCACTGCCTTGTGGATCAGACCTTTAGGTCAAAGGCTCGGGGTGTGGCCCCTTAAGAAAACCACCTGCTTCGGTCTGGGCACCCGGGCAGTATCCCACCCTTCACACAAACCAAATGATTTATGTGGCGTATATCTATTTGGTGCCTTTTTGTACCAATGTTTGTGTTTAAATAAATAACAAAGATATTTTTTAGGATGAGTTACAATAACGAATGGGATCTACCAAGTATATCTGTCATTATTATTAATTTTTTGTAAATATGCTGATAAATATCAGTGGACAAACTAGGTATCATTGTGGTGTGGGCTACTGATGTCGACAGATAAAAGTCAGTCAGTCAGTTAGTTACAACGTAGGACCAGGCATATATGTGCATCAGTCCAAGTTGCCACACCTCATTAGCACAGCATGATGAACACCAAATTCATAGAACCAATTAACTCAATGGTGTAATATATAAAGGAAAGATTGCATATAAGGATATAGTACAGGAAGAAACTTAGTTCGTAGAAAGAAAGATGAAATTATTTTAGTCTCATAGTTTGCGGGAAGACAGAGAGTGTATACACCTACGCCATTGTGATCGATTCTGAGACATGTCACCACGAGTCTCCAACCATTGGTTACGATAGTCGCGCGGACCCCTGCATCTACCAACATGGCTCAGACCAGAAGTTAGTGACTTCGATAACTGATGCCACATTTTGGTTTGGCCGCCCCTAACTTTCTTCTAACCATACCCTGCGTCTAACCTCACTGTTACTTACCACGTGATCCAAGCAGATCCTGACAATATTTCTAAAACATCTGTGACCAACTACTAGTAGCTTACGAGTATCTTCTACTCTTAATGGCCATGTTCCGCAGCCGTAAAGTGGACCAGAACGAACTGCCGCGCAGTATACTCGTCCCTTAATTGATATACGGATATCTCGCCTTCGCCATAGGTGACGTAAGTTGGCAAAAGCCAAACGAGCTTTTCGAATCCATGCTAAGATTTCGTCAGACACCAACACACTATGGCTGATCAGACTTCCAAGATAAGTGAAGTTGTCAACACGTTCGACTACTTCACTCCCTATCCTTAGTTCGGGTGTTGACGCAGACCAGTCCTGAAGCAACAACTTGCATTTAGAGGGGGACAAGCGCATCCCAAACATCCTGGCATTGTCGTTCAGTGCTACCAAAAGACTGTATTTTATCAGAGTCTTCAACAAACAGGACTATGTCATCTGCGTATTCTAAGTCGATAAGTAGACCTCCTGACGGGAGATCAATACCCGAGAATTCAGTCGACGAGAACGTTATTTCCATCAGTCGGTCTATGATGAAGTTAAACAAAAATGAAGAAAGTGGACAGCCTTGACGGAAACCACTTGAGTTTGCAAAGGCAGATGACAGTTCGCGATAAGCTCTCACTCGACTAGTAGTGTTCCAGTAAAGAGCCTTCTCAAGGTTTATGTCAGTCAGTCAGTAACAACGTAGAACTTCGTACGTACGTACATCAGTTCGAGTTGCCACACCACATTAGCACAGAGATGCAGTGGTCGATTCAAATCCCGTAGTGCTAGATGTAGTAAAATTATAAGCTGTAATCAGAAAAATTAGGGTTTGAAGATGTTATTCAAGGAGTATAACCCAGTGAAATAAATCTGGAAAGAGAAAAAAGAAAAGGACATGAAGAATTCAGAAGATTAGAATTTGGGAGAACACAAAGAGTGTATACACCTGCGCCGTTGCAAACGATTTTGAGCCATGTCATTCAGGATCTTAAACCATCAGTTGTTATCATCTCGCAGTCGCCAACCAGGTAGTCTACACCTACCAACATGGCTCACCACACTTGTCAGTGACTTCATGGACTTGTGCCATGTTTTGGTCTGGCCACCCCTAGCTTTCTTTCAATCTACTCCTATACAACAAAACATTGCACATGGAGGCAGTCGGTGGTTGGGCATACGTAACACATGTCCCAGCCATCTCAACTGATCAAGTTTCACTACGTCATCAATTGATTCGCCATCCTTACCTAGTACCCGTTTCCTAACAACTGCATTACTTACTCGATGGTCCCAGGATATACGAGCAATATTTCGAAGACACCTATGATCAAATACTAGTAACCTACGGATATCCTCTACTCTTATCGGCCATGTTTTACTGCCATAAAGTAGGACAGAACGGACTGCTGCGCAGTAAACACGTCCTTTGGTTGATAGACGGATATCTCGCCTACGCCATAAATGACGCAAGTTGGTAAAAGATAGGTTTATGTACTTCTGAGGTACGCCTTTCAATGACAGACACTGCCACAGAATCTCGCGGTCTACAGAGTGGAATACTGCTTTTAGGTCAAGAAATACCACCATTGTCGGACGCCGATAAGTATGCCTGTGTTCTAGAATCTGACGAATGGTGAATATGTGGTCAATGCAGCCACGACCAGGTCTGAAGCCAGCCTGATTTATACGTGTTTGCAGTTCACGAGTCTAAGTTAGGCGTCTGATAATTATCGAGGCTAGTATTTTAGATACTATATTAGTTAAACTAATCCCTCTATGGTTGACACAGGACGATTTTGATGCCTTCTTATATATCGGGACAATGAGCGATTGCGACCAGTCAGATGGGATTACGTCCAATCCCCAGGTTTTGGCTAAAATATTAGTCAACCTAATCGCTAAAATTGGACCATCATACTTACAGACCTCTGGAGCCAATCCATCTGGACCAGCTGCCCTACCTTGTTTCAGATTAGTTATAGCCTTGTGAACTTCAGCTAGAGTCGGGGGACCTACTCCAATGTTCTACTCACGCTGTCTGGAAATGGTGAGTAGTTGTAGTGTAGATGAAGGCCAGCTGAACTGCTCCTTAAAGTGTTCCGCCCATCGTTATAAACGCCTGGGCTGGGAGCAGATAAAAGGGTCGTCTTTTTCCGAGATAGTCTCACTTACACTTGACTTTTTAGTTCCAGTCTCTTATGAGTATGAAGAGCTGTCTGGTGTTACCTACAGCTGTAACCTACGCTGTAGTGGAGTATGAAACTCTAAATTGATAAACTTTTGTAAATATTTACTTTTATTTGTTTGCGTTATACAAATACTACGTCAGGAGTTACATCAAATGTGTACAGGTTAACCATACAGCCAATCGTATGAGAATGGTGAAACGAGATCCGCATTTCGTAACAAGTGAATGAATAAAAATTCTAGAGATCATGGTATGACAACGAAATGAATAGAAATATATCCTCTAATCGAAAGGAAAATATACATACGATAATAGTCAACTGAGTTGTAGCTTTATAATCACCTGATATGCCAAGTAATAGTTAAAATATTGAACAAAATCTGGTCATCTTATGAACTCTGATGTTATCCGTATGTACATGCATCTAGAGACCACAGATCAGATTTACTCTAGATAACTCAGCTACTGTTACTTCAACAACTAACACAACGTAACGGTCAAGCTTGAAACTGTAAAAAGAATAACTATATGTACATATTACCTTGGTTCTTCGAACTATTTAGAGTTATTTTGGAATTATCTAATTCTGAAGAATAATCTGAAAAATTTCCGTTTGCTTTTATAGGAGATTCTACAAGGGGATCTATTTGACGTCGTTCCAAAGATTGTAGTTTAGCAGTTAATTCACTAAGATCAGTGTGAAAAGTACTATTTGAAAAGGAATGTGAATTAAAATCATCCACGTTAGAGAGCCTCGCTGTTGTTGGTGAAAATGCTGCGACACCACCTAGATCATTAATAGTTACTCCACTGCCAACGTTAAAACTTCCGGTACGACTTAATGACATGAGTGATGCTATGGATATCATATCTTCATCACTGAAAAAGAGTGAAATAAAAGAAAGGATCAGTAGATATAAAAAGAAAGATGGCTTTATATACAAACGAATTCGATTATTCTTAATAACATCTATTGAGAACAACTCTCGATTTTATGTGAAATTGGGGTACATACCATCACAAATTCACAAAAGCTAAGGAAATCTAACAAAAATAATGTGACGAGATAATTGATTTGATATATCAAGAAACTATCTGATTCAATGGAAGATTCTGCTCAGAACTTTTAGATCTTAAAACAAATGTTGCACAAAAAACTAGTGGAAATAGTTAACGAATGGGTTTTCAACAAGAAACTGTGATAAGCAGCCTGTTATGAATATTGTTGCAGAAGAAACGAAAAAAAACAGAATCTTCTGAGGCTAATAATAAGTCTGATGAATGAATTTATGACTTGCAAGACGAAGGTTTATGTACAACAAACTTGTCACGAGTCCTGAATGTTTTCATTTGGGCTAATGATAAAGTGAACCAGAGGTTAGACTTTAGACAGTCCATCGTCTGTTGTTGACTTGATATGAAAATAACAAAAAAGAGATTCGTTCCTAAGGGGGGAATAAATGGAATTTTATTTAAAAAATGTCGACTGTGCAAGAGTCGAATGCCACCTAAAAGTCAAGAAACACCACCGTTGTTGGGCGTCAGTAACTTTGCTTATTTCTTGTTACAGGATGTTTCAAAGATTATTGGATTTCATAGTTTACAGGTCGGATTAATCTCAGACAACATCTAAAAACCAGGGAGAACTAGAATATCCACGAGACCTGAAAACTCAGGGTTCGATCCTCAGTTGGGTTATGGATGTGCACTGTCGAGGAGTCCTGCTCTAAGACAAAAGGGCTATCCAGTGCTTTCTGGTGTTCTAACATTGTCTAAGATTAACTCGTGGTGCGAACCACAAAACGATGTCGTTGTTGAAGAACCTTAGAAAAAAGTGAAAATTGGATCGGTGTATTTAAGCCCACATCTGAAACCAGTCTGATTTCTACAAGTTTCCTGTGCACAATTTTTAGGTTAAACGTTCTGTGGTAGCAATAAGTAACATTTTACACACTATATTTGTCAATGATAAATATGTAGTTATGGCAAGAAAATTTTGGTTCAATCCTATCGACCGGGATAATCTTCAGACATACAACAGGTAAATCGCGCTGGATCACCTTATAAACTAGGTAAAGCCAAGTGAATTACCATGCTATGATCCTGTATGTGTGTATTTTAAAAGCACCATAGATCGATGGCAGTAGGTTTCAAACATACTCAAAGAAGCCTTTTGGTTTCATGAAAATTCGGACAGAATTTCGTAAGTTTGAAACATTAATACTAGTGACAGATGGTAAATGATAGTAGAAAAAGAGGAAATGTTAGGAAGCGAAGAAAGGATTCGAGTGTAAACAAAATCTCAAAGGCCATTAAAGGCAAGAAAACGGTTGTATATTTCTGACTTCCGATACAGTGGAAGGATATTTACCCGGAAACAAGAGAAGGAAGCTGAATTGACAGTAGGATTGATGACCTGAGAGTGTGATCGCGGAACCCAATGAACAACTATTTTATGTATTAACTACATCTTCAAATGTTGCCACGTGCATCGAAAATCCTTAAGAGAAAGCAAGAAATGGTTTATGGGGTCGACCATCTCTAGCCCCTAACATGCGGTATGAGAAGGCAGCATAACTGGAGATGATAGCAATCTCTCGGAAAAACCGTATTGTAATTATATCCCATTAAAATTGGTAATACTGTAGCGAAGGAGAACATAGTTGAGGACAACCGAATTATATTTAACACAGGATTACAGAGTTACTTGTTAAAATAGAATAACCATACTATAATAACTAATTTGCAAAATGTTCAATAATTGTGTCGGACTTCATTGTTCTTGCATTTCCATACTAATTGCTTTCTATTCCCGTTCTTCCTTCCTTGATCTTCCCAATCTTCTGCTACCAGACATTACATTCCTGACTCGCGTTATATACTACTTATGTCAATATAAGTAGCACGCACCAAAATACGACTTCGCCCTAGGAACTCAAATTTTCTCCCTTCAGTTTTACCACTATCCGACATACGAGCCTGAATTGGTAGTCTCAAAGAACATACGTTCTAGCTGATATGGTTTGATTGCGCCGTTACGATAGACAAGTCCAACCGACATATTGAGATGAAAGGTACGAGTAGGAACAATCAGAATATTATGTTCTAGCTTAAGTTCAACGTTTAAAACTGACAGAATCACATCTTCATTTCTAACAAATACCCAGTACAAAGATCTCAGTTTAAATAAAGCCAAGGACAATCAACACCCATATGACTCCCAACATATAATGTTCCAAATCACTTTAGGGTCAAAATAATGAACTTTTGAGGCTTTGGCAATGTTGAACTGCACCCAAAAAAAACCACACAAGTCAGTTAAATATCTTGAAGATCCTTTAGGGAATACACTACTACTTTTGAACACAATGGTTTTCAAATTAATAATGTTAGCCTATCATTATCCTCCAGTGGTTTACATGTTAAACTTTGATAAATTTGAGACCAGTAGTTTAAAGTTTAAGAGGCTGTCCTGAGATCTGAAAGTCTAGAGTTCGAAACCCAGTTGACTGAGAAGTATTATGCTTGGGTGAAACAGCTGCTCAATCCTTTTTGGTTCTTAAAGCTTGCCTACCTCAGATCAACTGATGATCCATCCATTCATTAAGAAAATTTAGGACTTCGTTTTATACTCAGCTCACTACGGTGTGAGATATTACATTCCATTAATAATTTTCGGATACGTCGTTTTACATTATCGGTTGCGTAAAATGATGTTTCGTAATACATTGACAATGTAAAATATTTATATAATCTGAAGTAAACATTAGCGATTGGTTAACAGCTTTAAAAAGCAGTGACTCAAGTGATTTAACAACTAATTTTAGTGGAATAAAATCTCACTTACTTATAATCTTATGAATAAAACAACAACATGCATATTAAATTTTAAAAACAACTAACGTGGCTTCTCCAGCTTTTACAATAACGGAATTTAACGTAAGGAGAACTGTAGCAGATATTAACTTTTTAGAAGCGAGACGCATGACTACTTTGAGATTTGTTTGCACGGGTAAATCTGAGACGAATTCGGCTATATCGATTTGTCTGGTAGCAAGTACACGTCGTCTAACCGATGGTGTAGATGCCGCAAGTAAACCTGAAGTTTTAGCTCCAACCTGAAAACGAAATCGGAATAAAACAAAAATATACACCTAATGGAATAAACACCGTCACGTTACATAAATCCAAAGCTGAAAACACTGATCGCGAACATCACTGTAGTGCATTTTACGAGTTTCAATTATATCTGGTAGTTTCGAAAGATTTTTACTACCTAAATACCCCTTTCGAAGAAATAAAACTAATAAGAAGCAGTGTTTATCCAAACTTCCTAAAACTGTTTTTAATTCAAGACCAAATAATAGATAAATAAATTGTCTTCTTATTTTGAACATCAAGAAAACAAGATCTCTGTTTGATAGATTGTTAGTGAATATATATGTCCAATTTTTATCGATAAGACTTCATGAAAAGTTGCCAAAAAGCTTTATTTCGATTAAAATGAAAACTGAAACCAGGCAAATTTGAATTGTCACAAATAAGCGTAATAAATATGTATTTTGATGGACAGTCGTTATCATTGAAGATTCCATATTAATGTTTTTAAATGTCTGAGTTGCCAAATTGTTGTAAGACACACTAACAAAGTTAGTCGGAAAGGTGAAAGACTTAATATTAGTAAAAGGACAGCTGCCTAGTGTAAATGTTTGAGTTTTATCTGCAAATTAATATCATAAAGATGTTGATATTAATTAGTAATAAGGTTTTATCACATGACGAATAAGCTTAGGTAAGGCAAAAGTGAACAGGTATCTTTATTTTTTATTATTAAATTATACATAAGAGGAAACATTGCCATCAAGCAGGAGTAGGAATTATTTTAGATTTTATTTACACAGCTGATAGTAATTGGTTTTTACACCAGGAATTTCAAAACATTTACAAGCGCTTTATGAACACTGAATTCAATTCCACATATTGTGTGTAAGGTTGATAAATCAGGATAAATACGTCAAATCAAATCAACTGAAAAAAGCTCAAAGGATACTTGTTTACCTAAATATACATAGCTACTTAGCGATCATAAACAATAAAACATAGATAGCGGGAATCTTTCAAACCTATCACATTGTCTTGATTCAGTCAACTAGGAACTAAACTTACAACTTAATCACAAATTAATAATACGACTAATGATATATTTGTGATATTTTAATGAGTAGAAGAATTAGATTTTCTGACGTTTTGTGACTCATGGTAAGCCACTTCTTCAGGAAATAAATAGATAAACAAATTTGATTAATCCGAGTTTAAATAGGACAAGAACAAAGCAAAAATGTTTAGTACACTCAAATTTACAAGCTTAACTCCCTACATTTATGGAACAGGATATAAATGTTATGAATAACAACATCAACTATCAGTTTAGTGGTATTTAATAAAGACAATAATCAGATTATCATATAACAGATTTCATAATACATGCATACTAAAATTAGATTTCTGACAGATCTGCTAGTCACGAGTGATTTACTTGAGATGGTGAAATAGTTTATTTAAATAATAAAGAAAATACTAATTACATCTTCGATTTGACATATCCATTCTTTTTCTTCAAATTGAATTGCTTTTTCATTTCGATATAAAGTAGTGACGAATTCTATATTCTCCGGCATAGACCAAACATATTTAAATGAATTTGAATTGCCGGAACTTTTAACAGGTTCAAATGACTGGGAAAGAAATAAATATAAATATCTTAAAAAGTAGTAATAACGATTATTTTCTAACAGTATATTGTTTTTTATGATGAATGGATGGCAGTTATTGGATTGATAAACAACATACCAGTACTAATTGGTTGCTTAGATTATAGTACGGACTTGTGTAGTAGTGGAGTTTTGATCTGTTCAATCTCTAAACACAACACACATAACTTGTTGGCCACCGATTTCTATTCACCCTAGATTTATTAGACATTTTAAGGCAGAAATTAACAAATCTATCGTATTTTGGCAAGTTATTGTTTTTTTGAAAAAACTGATTAAATTAGAAATAAGCATTTTAAGCTGTTGATCGATGAAGTAGAAAATTCTCAAATTTGTATTTTAACTAACATTGCTACGTGGTTTGAATAACCTTACTGAATAATCTATTACCTTTGGAATAATCATCAAATGTCACTTAACTGCTTTCTCGCTATACTTCTAAATTGGATAAAGAGTTGTGTTTTTTAAGTATTAATATTCCCACAGTTCAGTGATACATAAGGTACAAGGGGAGCGCTCAAGTTTGTTATTGGTACAATCCACTAGAGCCTACCTACTCGGTGTTATGTTTGTGTTATTGATGCATTTAAAAGTTGGGGTCTTCTGATGATTGTAAAATATATACACATCGGTAAGGTTCATAGAGAAAGTGGAAGATTTAAAGCCAATAGAAAACGTCTAATCAATTTAAATGACGGAATTTGTCTTGTGAATATACCGATGCACAGTTCCATAATTTGTCGGACAAGATCTTAAAATGACAAAACAGATAGCAACAACAGGACTTCAACGTCTCATCAACCTCAAACATGACACTATATGGGAGCAAGTAGATGTGGTCCATACGGTTAATTTCTCCAAGTTTTGTTTAATTTCGGTTATTTATTTACTCTGAAGAAGTGGCGTATATTAAGTCACAAAACGTGAGAAATACAATTTTTCTACTCATTGAGATATAACGAAATACATATTTACTATTAACTCTCTACCCAATCCTCAACTATCAAGTCCAATCTTGGCATTGCTACCTATAATATCATTGACTCTAACAGTCGAGAGCGTAAAGGAAATGTTCCATTAATTGCAGTTTAAGCCATGCTTTTCCTGATCCATCTTTGAACGCGTGGAAATTCGATCGAATTGCATGAAAAGAAATAAGTGAAATCCCAGGTAATATTTGTTATTCTACTGAAAAATTTCAAATCTATGAGCGTCAAATTTACTTTCTCTAACAGAAATAATATATGGTTGGAAAATTAAAACTGTTCTTGACGCAATCAAACTAAATACATCTAAAAAGTAAGAAGTGAAAACAATGGAAAATCAGTGAAGTCGTTATAGCAAAGCGAGACGAGGAGGTTCATATGTTCGTGATTCTCGTTATTCGCCCCCGATGTTGACAGTTTTCCATGTATGTTATTTTGAAAAATCATCTTCACTTCTCCTCAAATTTGTTGTGAGCCATCTCCAAACATTTTTAGTGGTAAGAACTTATGAAAATATTTAAAGATGGCTCGCTACAAACTTTAAAAAAAAGTAGGACAGTAGGCAACTAAAAATATCACTATTGGAATACTGGAAAAATTTGAATTTACAGGTTTTTCAATTTTGGATACGTACAGCTTTCGAATAGCCCTTTTAGATTTCAGTCTAACATATAATAAAAAAGATATCGGTACGTAATACAACTTCAATAACAAGTGAATTCAGCATCTCGAAAAATCTCTTATCTGGTAAACTTCACTTCATCCATCTGCAAGCTAAAAGTATGGTACTAATGTCCTTTTATAGAAACCGGTGGTGAAATACTAGTGATCACATTACAAAGAACTACAAAAATTACCTTCAGCTCAACTTCGAGGAAAGTGACATTTTCAGAAATTTATTGTTCATTACCAGAGCCTCAAATCAATGAAACAAGACGATGGCTACGCTATTCGATATCATCAACTGCTAAAATAAACACATTTGACTAGACCACCCAAAACCTATCCAGTGGTATTTCAAAACTCATTCACGAATTAGGACGTGAATTCTCATTAAACAGAATTTAGTACAATAGATCGTGTTTTGAGTGATCTAAGCCTCTATCTTCTTAGTTTGAATTTATTTGAAAAATCTGAATTAATAGATAAAACATCTAATAACAGATAACTAACATTGAAGGCAGTTTTTACTTCCGTGTAATTGTCCTGCTTATTGTGTTGGAACACATAGTGCGTACAGATTATCACTCGTTTAAATCCCGGAGTTGAAGCTTACTAGACAAATAATATATTTATCAGTATAGAGGTTGCGCAGATTATTAAGTTTTTCATTGAGATCACGGACCGATTTATGTTAGACCACCGTTGGAAACCTGGAAGCACTGGACGGCCGTCTCGTTCTAGTATATATATAAATCGTCCGCTTATTCTCAGTAAAAGCCGTGACCTTTCGAGCTAACTCGTGTCGGGTAGAGACAGGCATCTACCTCAGTACAACGGGAGATGGTCGGGCAACACTAACACTATTGGATGCCGACTCAGTGGTCCAGTAGATTGAGAGTTCGCGCGCGAGACTGAAGACCCTGGGTTCGAATCCCGCGAGCGGGAGTGTGGACGCGCACTGCTGAGGAGCCCCACAATGAGACGAAACGGCCGTCCAGTGCTTCCAGATTTCCAACGGTGGTCTAACATCAATCGGTTCAAGATCTCAATCAAAATAATATATTTGTTACATAGCAAACCGACCATTAACAAATGAACTAATTTAAAAATAAAGTACAAAAGCTAAAACTAGTTAATGATGAACATATGATTTACTTTCGAAGAATATCGCCGACTGCGACGAGACCAAACAACTATTAAGTTTCCGGGGCTGTATTGACGCGAGCATTCAATATTCAGCTCATGCAAAGAAGCCGTGATCTGAAATTTAGCTGCTTTTTTTCCAACCCTTTGAAGTCTGCGCCAGACACTCATTTATTGTTGTGTATTATTTATTACCTGGAATCATATGAAGAATATATTTAGTTTCATAGGAAAATATGACAATTCAACTTATTAAGTACAGTCTGTCGTACCCGGTTAACTAAACCAAATTAGGAGAGAAAGGGTTTGAAATTCCAGTCAAATAATTTAAGAATAAAAACGTGACATAAATATATGTATGAAAAATTATGTACTTCCTTATCAAATGCTTTAGGTAACTGTTTGTGAACTACCGCGTTTAAACTCAAAGTAGTAACTTCAATTTACGAAGTCGAGTAATGTCGTCCCAGAGAATTCCACGTCGTGCATTGTTTGCCGACTCTGGGACTGGTTGGAAGAAGCGGAGAGGTGGTCAGTGCATGATATGGTGTCGTGGTATGAAAGAAAGCTGCAAAGGACTGGCTTCTGTTGGTCCTTCACGACTCCCTGGTTGGGGTCTGAGAGATGGTGCTACACAGTGGCTAGAGACGTTATCAGATATGGCTCAGAATAGAAGCCAGTGGCGATCCTGCTGTGACCTTCTTTTACTTTCTTCATAAAAAGTGGTTGTGTCTCCTTTACCTGAAAGATTTCTTTTGATTGTACCTTTTCGTTCCCTCGTTACTACTACACTACCTTACTCCAATCTCTTCGTCATTGTTCTCTTTTTCTTTTGCGCTCCTTAATTTTTTTTTCTACTTCTCTTCGAATTCTCATTGTTTTGTGTGGCGCATATATATTGGCGCTCTCTTGTACCAATATTCATGTGTTCAAATAAAAATATAAAAATAATATCACGACTATACACAATTGATCCGTTTAACAGTGAAAGTTTTTGCTTGTGCTACAGTTGGCGTAAAGTGGCAAAAGCTGAGTAAGCTTTTAGAATGTGTCGAAATTTTTATAGTCTATAACCCTTTAAATTTAAGACTTCTAAAATAAATGAGGTGACTGACGCGCTCAAGTACTTAATTATACAGTCAGATAGAATTAAAAAACAAAATTATTATATGCGTGCTTCGGGTTGATAAGTCCCTTTAAGAGAGTATGGATGATGAAATTAATTAAAAGTAGTAGTAGTAGTTAGTGACTTCGATGACTGATACCACATTTTGGTTTGGCCGCCCCTAATTCTCTTCCAACCATCTCCAACACCGGTTAACATTGCACGTCGTGGTAATCAGTGTTCAGGCATACATAACACGTGACCCAACCATCTCAGTCGATAAAGATTCACAACCTTATCAACTGATTTACCATCATTCTCTAATACCCTGGCGTCTAACCTCACTATTACTTACCAGGCGATCCCAGAAACGTGAGCAATATTTCTAAGACATATGTGATCAAATACTAGTAGCTTACGAGTATTTTCTACTCTTAATGACCATGTTTCGCAGCCGTAAAGTAGAACAGAATGAACTGCCGTGCAGTATACTCGTCCAAACAAGCTTTCTGAATCCGTGCAGATTTCACCAGACATCAACCCATTAAGGTTGATCAGACTTCCAAGTGAAGTTGTCAACGAGTTCGACTACTTCACTCCCTATTCTTAGTTCGGGTGTTGACGCAGACCAGTCCTGAAGCAACAACTTGCATTTAGAGGGGGACAAGCGCATCCCAAACATCCTGGCATTGTCGTTCAGTGCTACCAAAAGACTGTATTTTATCAGAGTCTTCAACAAACAGGACTATGTCATCTGCGTATTCTAAGTCGATAAGTAGACCTCCTGAAGGGAGATCAATACCCGAGAATTCAGTCGACGAGAACGTTATTTCCATCAGTCGGTCTATGATGAAGTTGGAAAAAATTGAGATAAAAAACAGTCTTGACGGACATCATTTGAGGTTGCAAAATCAGATGGCAGCCCTTGGATGATGTCTGAAATATTGATCTCTATAATTATTCGATGCCCCAATAAGGCGCAAGAACAGCAAACTCGAAAACACTACCAGCTTTAAGCCCAGAAGTCTATGCCAACCTGGCTCATCTACGATGCTGCCGTAACTTTTGCCAGTTTTCAAAGGATCGAGTACACGGTTTATGAGTGAGAGCAGATTCCTATTACTTGCGAAGCCCAAAGTCTCCTGGTTGAGGATAATCAGCAACTGCGTTTGACCAACACTGTGTAAGAAAGATTGCTTAGACTCAGTGACAACACGGTAAATGTAATACAAAGGCTGTCAATTTGTGTTTGGTAATTGATGATAATTCAATAATAGTTATCGACTACATTAAAAAACGACAGCGTTTTGATAAGAAATAACATGTTTTACAAGGAGATAAATAACAGACAGATGCTCGAGCAATGATTGTTACGTATTTTCATGTAAGTGCAAAGTCCCAATGTCATTTCCGAAGTTACATTGCGATCTGATGACAGTTTTCGTCAGCAGAGCCGGTCAATTCACCAGTAACGCCGTTCCAATCTCGAGACACTTGCCAATAATATGATTGTAACATTTCCTATGAATCCTATGCACATGGCATACTTAAGTGTGATGAAGAAACTAATCAATCTATGGATAGATTTCCAGCACAAAAGACTTAGAAATATCAACCAACCTTTATTTATAGATATAAATAATAGGAACAATAACGGGGCGGATTTGCATGCATATAACATACAATTCTCTTTGAACCTAGAACACAACAATAGCATCATGCACTGTCTCATCGCCCTAGGTAGATCAGGCAACCCGAGAGTTACGAGAACACCATCACGGCATGCGACAGGCTAGGTACCCCCAAATGCCCTGGTACGGCCGAGTGGGGAGAGTCCGCTCTCCCTCTAGAAATGCTTTCACATGGCCACGCGTATATAGCCTCTACCAGGTAAGTCCTACTCACTGCCTTCTCGCACCACGGGTGTTGTTTACGAAATTGAGAGGACGAAAAGCGAACGTCCGGCGCTTTAACCGGATTCCAAAACAATGATGCACATGGGCTCCAGGATCCTCAGGGAACAAATGGCGTATGAACCAATCGTTGGTCACCGGTTACCATGGGATTGCATCTCCTCACGATGCTCCACTGCCTTGTGGATCAGACCTTTAGGTCAAAGGCTCGAGGTGTGGCCCCTTAAGAAAACCACCTGCTTCGGTCTGGGCACCCGGGCAGTATCCCACCCTTCACACAAATCGAATGATTTATGTGGCGTATATCTATTTGGTGCCTTTTTGTACCAATGATTGTGTTTAAATAAATAAATAAATAAATATAGATATAAGTAAATTAATCTCAAGTCGTGTCGAAAATACTCCTTCAGCTACCATTTCGGTCACTACTATATAAACATCCGTCAAGTTTGACTCCGAAAAAAAAAAACAAATAATGCTGAATAGCACTAGAATTACTAGATTTGCGCCTGATAACGTAATAACAGTACACAGTAAACCTGGTTTAGTCAATGATATAGAGGAAAAAGTAATAATTAAACTTAGACCATTCATGGACCCACGTGATTATTTCGCGGAACCATTCCCTTCTAGTGACATAGCTATATTTATGTGCTTGATAGTTAGTCATGAGCACATATGAGTTTCCATTACCGATGTTGACTGTAAATATATTTCCGTTAACTGTGTTAATAATGGAATAACCGGTCCATTGCTACATACGTTCATGTGAATATATGATTTTTTGATTCTTGCTGATGGTATTAGTCAAAACCAATTCTCGGCCTTTTATATACTGTTTAGCCTATTAATATCAATTCGTTTTATCAACGCACCAAACAGGAGGGAGGTCCTAATTGCAGCTAAAAAGTGGACAGTAGGCAAAGAACTTTGTCTGTATCCCACTGACATTGTTAATATGCACCAGCAGAGCAGTCCCCAAGAAAATGATAACTAGTCAATTCTAAAGTGCAAGGTCATCCACTACTGTGGTGAGTTACCAATATAGAGAAGTTCATTTCCTGTAGATAATTTACGGACTGCAAAGGATTTGTTAGTTTCGTTCAACAATTTAGCTGATTACCGTGTCAGAAGTTTAACGGATGAAAACACCTTATACTAGACGCAGAGAAGCCGAAGAGGCCAGTATAGTGATCTTATTAATGTTTTGTAGAAGTGAACTGAGACGGAAAGAATGGTTTCTGGATAATTTCGTCAACATGGATGTTGTCAAGATGTAGGCTGGAGAGTCCCTTTCAATATCCTAAATCCCGGTTACTGGACATTATTATCTCATCAATAGCGAAGTAGGCATATTTTATTTTAAAGTGTTATTAAATTAGTTCGATACAGTTGAATGTGTCACCCCCAACGTCCGAATCGAAACGTGTGGGCAGTGCGTTGGTGGCAGAGTATGTCATATTTCCGATAGAAGCTAATGCTTAGGATTCGACAAACTGCATGCTGTATAGCAGGAAATACCATTAGACTTGAGTGCAGACAACATGCAGCTAATTTCTAAGTCTAATGAGCGTGAACGTTCACGCAAATTTGATATTGCACTATCGAAATTGCAGTTCCCTTTGTCGTCTGAAAAGGAATTGCGAACGTTGGATGCATGCCTTCGGCAAGAAGACATGAGGGACAAATTTGTAAGTCTACTAAATTCACTGGATTAATAATTCAAATCCTATGTTGACGCGGCTAGTGGCTAATAATCTCAAAAAGTCCATACGCTATATTTTGTTATATGTCATAAAACCTGAAGTTACCCGCTATTTCACACTACTTGGGACTTAATCAAAAAGAGCACTTCAGAAGTGCAGGATTTACGGCAGTATATGAGGTAAAGTGTTTTTTGGTAACTAGGCGAACTAACATCACGGTACTTATCGTCATCCGTTAACGAAAAGGAACTTGGTAAACTCTATGACATCACGACGCGGGAATATTTCCATGACATGAGAGACAAAATACAAAAGCATCATAGAAGAAAACCGGAACATATATGTATAAATTTAAACTTATAACTTTTTATTGTCGTTCTATAAGTACAGTGTTCAATATTAACGGACATAACCGTAAGTCATACTGCAGGTCGACAGTTGTTTAATAAATTATGGCAGTTAGACATTGCAAATTTTAGTGTTTATTTAATTTCAAAATTCACAGGAAGATTGTTTTAGTTCGGAATACAAACATTCCACTTTAAGAAAGGTGTTGTTATTGAAATGCTTTTATAGTTAACTTGATTTTTAATACAACTTTTTCCTTCTATCTACTAAATTTCTGATTGTGTTTGAGACTCGTAGATTAATAAAGTGTGTAGTGGAAGCCAGTTTCATTTCATATGCACATACAAATTAGGCCACATCACATCTGTTATTTCTTTCTAGATTTTCGTAAAAGATATTGGTACTTTGCACTTACATTAAAATACGTAGCAATCGTTGCTCAAGCATCTGTTATTTATCTCCTTGTAAAACATGTTATTTTTTGTCAATAAATGTCTTGAACGCTTTGCCATTTTTCAATGTAGTTGATTGCAGTCGTCGTGTGGTTTGTTATAGAGGTGAAGACGAGACATTTGGGGCCAGGCAAAGGTGGACAACAAATTGTAATCAAGCGAAATATGGATAATATGACATCTCAAATATGGAGACAAAAAGCATTATTTTGACATGACGAGCATGAAAGGAGACTTCGTAATGTTCCTCCACTATAAACCATTAATTTTGAAATAGATGTTTTCTTTATTTCCCCTTTTTCGACTTTATTTCCCCATTATTAATTAATTATGGAATAGCATTCAAAGGACGGCAAAGTGAGGTGAAATCAACATATAAAACTATACACAATCGAACTCTTTCGTCGACATAGACGAAATTTATGTGATGATGCTTCTACATGACATAATAGCGAATAACTTAAAATCACAATTAGTTTGTGTTTGCTGAATTAACGGCATTGTGACAATGAACAAAAGAACCGAAAAAACGAGAAGCGTAAAAAAATTTTCAGATAACAGATCTCAATCCGACTTACAATGAGCAATAGCTCAGGATGAACAACCTAGGACAAGCTCTGTAACAAACAACGAAAACCACCGCTGCATTTCAATGTCGCGCAATCCAATAATCAATAACATTGTCTCGAGCTTATGAAAATCAATCTATTTTTTGCCCTCGTTTCATGTATTTTTGGTACACTTACACGTGTTTGAGAATGTTCTATGTACAGTTGTCCAGCCACACGGCTGCACTAACCGTAAACACATTGATAATTATTTTCAGATTGATATGTCTTGTAGTTTAAGTGCATATGTCTCAGGACGTTGTGGATCATCAGTAGCAGCAGTAATCTTGTCATCAGACAAGAGCTTGGTTGATTTCAATGTGCAAATATCAAGGTGAAAATTTGGGTGCCAAGAGAATACGAATGTTCCAAGTATAACCAATAAGTTCAGTGATTTATCATGTAGGGCTTTTGTCACTTCGACTGTGAGAGCAACTACTAAGAAAAAAACGTGGGACCGTAAATGTGCTCCCGCCGACTAAAGCGCTGTTTTACGGGTGTCACCTTTATGAGAGTTTTTGTGACGTGGTTGCGTCTAGGAGTACTTTTTATGCTACACGCTAATATCAAACTTCTTATTCACTCAAGACTCAGAAGGAATAATCACCGGTTTAACGAAAGGAAAACGGTTAAAATCCCCCCACAGCATTTCCATGGACAGTACTATCATTTATTTGTTTCTTCTCCCGGTCGTGTATTTTAACCTATATTCGCATCACTTTTAACCACATTTTAAGTAATTCAATCTTCCTTATCTGAGGTTTTTTATGTGAATTTGTATAAAGAACAAGCTTTTTTGCGAATATTTTCACATGTTGCCGGACTATTGACAATAAAGTCACGTTTGACTAAGCTTAATATCACGTTGTGGTTCAGTGTGTGACTGTTAACGTTTGACTGTGTTCTTAGAAAGATTGACGGAATCCCTGCAGATAGATATCTGGTCTCATATCTTTGGGAATATTTATATCAATCCGTTTTGTATTATTTATTCCTTCTGTTATTTAGCACGCTAATTTGTGATGGAGAAACGCTTGACTGTATAGCACAGGGATTACCGTTTGAGCCATTTTTAAATTAAGCACAGAGTGTGTGTCCGCTTATAATACAATAGGAATAACTCAAAAACGCTTTGCATGCTATATGGAAGAACGTAACCTGATGTAATAAATAAATGTTGGTTCCTTAGTTCTGCGTTCAAACTGAAAATTAGCAATCCCGTCGTTCCACATATGTTGTAATCTTTCTTCTTAGCAAGCATTCTTTCGCTGGTAACCCACTTAGTTGCACATCTCTGTACTCTGTAAGAGATTTATTTCTGTTTTGAAGAGGATGGGAGCGGGAACATGATGAACATCAGATCGAAGTCGTGCGTGTGTTTTAGAAAATTTATTAGAAAATCCAGGATGATTATTCCATAGATTAAAGGTGCTGAGATAATTTTATATGAACGTTCGGTACTGAAATAAGATGAACGAATGGACATTAAGTGGTTCTCTAGGTGTATTGGTTGACAACTACACGGTCACTGATAACGCATATACGATAATTGAGTCACTTTACGTTCAGTATCCAGCAATTGAGAATCATAAATGATGAGCGGGAACACATGATCTGTATTGCATAGGTCCGCCGTGCGGAGCTGTTCATTCTATGTTACCGTTTTTATTCGTATCAATATATTATTCTGTCTTGAGTCAACATTTGTTCTGGTGAGGTCATAAACGGCAAACTGCTGATAGACAGAGTCAGTATAGACACTGGCATGACCTTTAGATAAGATCTCGTAGCTTAGGCAGTTATATCATTAAATCTACAATTCCGGGATTAAATCTATTATTCTGTTGGTAAATGCACATAGTACGCACCAAGATTTTAATCATCCAGCCTTCTGTAAAACTCCTGATACTGCGACACTATCTCGCACTCACCTTATTTACCGTAATAAGGAACATACTGTACTCGAAATTACTTCCTAATCAATATAGAAGTGGGTCAATGGAACCCATACCACAACGTTCGACATGAGGGCAAAGGTTGATGCTGTGTCGACAGCTATACAAAAGTCATGAGATATCGAATAAAACACCTATTCTAAATTAAGAGTGATAGATCAACTAAGAGTTTTTTTCATTTGGAATATAAATGACATATGTAATTCTTAGAGATGCTAGATTCCCAGAAATCATTTGGAAAGATTCTGATTTTTGTATTTTCACTTTGGAAATTTGAGTTTCGTCTAATGAAATCGCAAGTGGATAACAACGTTCAAAAGTCCTCAATGCGACACTAAAAAGGTTCGGTATAAGAGGGTTCTGATCTATCAGAAGTTCATGTACACCAGCAACTACCTAACACGGCCAAATCCGCGCCCGCTATTCCTAGTCCATCTCACCGGAACTCACTCCAACGGACAAAAACTAGTCCTCTGGCTCCATACTGGCACTGTGATGCATGGCATTTCGAACAAATTTGTACTTTAAGACAGTGTCGTTAAAAGGAATCAGAATCCACTAATAACAGCAGTGGAAGCATTAATTTTCGCTTAGCTCTCGACAAAGGAACATGCAAACTATTACCTGACAACTTCTATACGCGCTTTACCAGTGTCAGCATCAGATATAGAATCTGGTTCCGAGAATGACCCTATCATTAAGGAGACGATTCACATCAGCATCGGTTCGCCGTCTACTAGTTTCGATAGTGATGTGAAGCAACTTTACCATCGGGATTAATTATGTATCATGAGCTAATGCTCGATGTTTGGAAAGAGGGTGTTAGTGTCAAAATCTCTACGACCAAAGATGCCGAAGCAGTTTCAAATTGATCATCCTTGTGTAAAACGAATGAAACCCATAGCTCGAAGTTATGTATATTGGCCTCTTGTGGACAAGCACATATTAGATTTGGTGAGCAAATACACAGTGTCGACAAGCGGCGAGGTTTGACTCGAAAGTATCGCAGGTTTCATGATCACAGTCTGAGTATATCTTGTCCAGGATACATGTCTACTTCGCTGGCCCAGTTGATGGAAATATTTGCCTACTTGCAGTTGATCCGCTTTCGAAATTGTCCAGAATTCGTCTCATGATGACGACAACGACGACCAAAGCACTACAGCACTAGGCTGAAATTTTCCCTGCACTGGATTACCTAGTGCAACCGTGTCGGATAACGGTCTGCAGTTCGCTTTCGGTCAGTTCTAAGTATTCTGCCAACGGCTTACCTTCAAACATTTTTGCTTCCGCATCACCGTCCACAGTCAAATGTTCAGGCACAAACGTTTTTGGGCACGCGATGAGAGAAATTGTTATATCTTATGGTTTTATGCCCTTGGTTCTTTGTTTTTCACCCCGTCTCCAATTTTATAAGGCTCGGTTTTACTTCGTCTAATGTTATAAGGATTAGGTTTTCATGTATTGGATGTTAATTGACCTTAGACGAATATCTACACTAGATTCACTCCCAGAGTCTATTCTACAGGACTTCAAAACAACTCAGATCAAGAACATGTGGTTAGCCTGACCACAACGTAAATATATTTCCACACCAAATACCCGGCACAACCCAACAACAATGAAATATCAATAATGAGTCCTAATAATAATAAGAATAAGGCAATATGTTACTCACCTGTCAGACTATCTACATGACTGACTAAGCAGACAGCCAATCATTATCATTCTCGCCCACGCTTCAGGAACTAAAACTGTTTTCAAAATGAATTAAGGCAGGAACATCGTCAAAACAGGTATGTGGTTGTTGGAGTACCACATGCGGTTTCACGAGGCATATTACTTTATACTTATTTTTCACTTCAAATAGTTGTCGCTTGACGAACATCTTCAGTCTTCCGGAAGTCAACAATTGGCGCTGAACGGCAAATCTAAATAAGAAACTTCACCCCTGCATTATGAAAGCTCGTAGAAAGATGAAGACTACAACACACGCTGCTGTTTTTTTCTTTTATACAGTAATCTGTGATCATTATCACTAGGGAGTGTACTCATTCTATACCTCGGATAAGAGTATAAACTACACAAGTAACAGAAATATTAGTAATGTAAGACTTAACCGAGGGAATAGTAGGTTAACCACTATGGATAAACTACTTCCTATCTGGACTCAAGACAAAAGTATTGGTTAAACTGTCTTGAAAAATACTTCTCAGAATCCCTCGGTATACAAAATTAACACCAGTGTATGTCTGCGAAACTCTCCAGTTGTGTCAGTATCGGTCTTGTTATAAGCCGACGAGTGGTCACTCACACTATGGAATACAGCTAACCCACAGACATCTTACCTGGGAAGAAATTTAGATTGAGAATCATTGATATTCTACAAACTAGGATGAAATATTTCCTAGACCACTGTTCAAGTTTTATTAATAAAATAACCGAACAACTAAATATGTAATCAGCCAAAAGATTTCTTTTTTATCTTCATCACTTACAAAAAGGAGATGCTAAAGCAAAACCAAGTCGATCGACATTAGTTTTCGTACAGTGTTTTATTACGAAAACACTACCGAAATGAACCTCTATATATGTGAACACAATAATATGAAGAATGAATGGATTGGTGGCATTGGGAACAGTTGGCCAACTTATTTCTGTATTTTTATTAGAGGGCAGCAAAGTAGTTAAGTATAAATATTGATGGAAACTGGAAGCATTTTGTAAAAAACGAATGCTTAAATCCTCAAGTACTTAAAACGACACAGAACACCAACTTGAATGAATTCGCTAAACATTTTGATGAGAATGCATGCCTTTTACTTGAAACTTCACTACGGGTGACTGACTGAAGGAACAAACAGATACATCTTGAAAATAAGGAATAGAAATAATACTTGTTTTCGTGATTTCCTAATCAATATAAAATTGTATTTTTACTCAATGGGATATCACAAAAATATATTTATAATTAACTTGCTATTGATGTTCAATTTATTTGAAGCTATCGCGTAAAATCTTGGCATTGATACCAAAAAAATGAAAAGTACGAAGTAATGGTAAAGATCAATACCCAAAAGGAAATGAATACAACTGCATTCCATCCATAATAAGTTGAGTCTCAAATAATTGATTACAATTATCGTGTATGTTTACACCGCAAAACATTTTCTATTTAGGAGGAAAATAAAAACTAACAGAACTTTGTGATGAATGAATTTAGTCTTATTCTCGTGATTTACTTAATTAGAATCAAATACGTAGAGACTGAAACATTGAAATATATAGAATTTCTTAATGGAAACAGTAAACTTGCACAATTTGATCGTATGCCAACTTGTTATTTATGAACGATACATATTCTCAAATATATTAGACGTTAAAACTCGTCGTCTCTTATATTATATTCACATCACAGAACTTTCAGTGAAATAATGAAACACATATGTATAATATCTACAATATTTCGTGGAAAAAAATTAGTCGCTAATATAAAAAAATAGATTCCAGTCTGAGCTAGTAAAAATAAATCAACGAAGTGGAATGTGATGATCTTATAAGTTCATTACATAAAAACAATTGGTCATTTGGTAATTGATATGAAAAATGGTTACAACAACAAATAAATTTTTCGGATGTACTTGCCTTTGTATTAAAAAATTGTTATCAAAGTATTTGTAAAAAAAATTATAAATAGAGTAATGTTAGTGTTTTCAAGTATTAATTCCTTTGTGTATTGTTTGTTTGAATACTGACATTGATGCTTAGGACTGGAATTGATCGGTTTTGCGGTGGTGGTGTTGTTTACGAAACTGAGAGGACGAAAAGAGAATGTCCGGCGCTCTAACCAGGGTGGTGGAAATGGAGGACCCAACAAGTAGAGTTGAATAACCCTGACTCCGAACCAATGGCGTACATGGGCATATGAACCTATTGTTGGTCACCAGCTATCATAGGGCTGCATCTCCTAATGGTGCTTCACTGAGTTGTAAAATATACCTCTAGGTCAAATGCTCGAAGTGATACCCCTAAGAAAACCAACTTCAGTTTAGACACCCGGACAGTGTCACAACCCTCACACAAACCAATGATGACCGCTACTAGTCTCATTGTTAATGTGTAGTGTATATGTATGTAGTGCCCTCTTGGACCAATGTTTATGCGTTCAAATAAATAAATTGATCAGCCTCTTACTGACATTCAGTGCGGATAGCCTCGATATCGCATTATGTTATTACATTGCAATCTAATATATAATTGTTGATAAATATGGGGTTCAATGATAACTTAGTATTTGTGGTGGACGATAGCAAGTGATTGATATGTCACCTTAAATTTATGGGCAGAATTAAAATGAAGCGAATTTCTATTTCAACATCATACAACTTAGCTCTCTATTTACTAGCTGTGTAATAATAATAATATAACGAACAAAGCTTCTTAATGAATTCAACAAACACCATTATTGTAAAAAAATTGTAACTAACAGTGTATTAACGGAAATAATTACATTCAATGGTCATGACTAATATTTCGTTAATAGAAAAACGTAAATCACTTTAATAAAATAAATTTAATAAAATCCCACTACAGTGAAAATGGCTATATAAAAAGTCTTCTTCATCTGTTTGTTATTTCTGACTAGTAGTGATCGAAACAATTATTTATAAGGACAGACGAAATTAGGAAGACAAAATTAAAGGTAAAATAAAACGACAAAACCACATGTTAAATGTAATTACCATTGATATTATAATGTTAAACGAGAACAGTGACAGGAGAAATTATATACATATATGAGAATTATATATATATGCTGGCAAGATAAAAGCAATAACAACAAGGCTGGCCAAAAGATTAGTTTGTAATCATCACTGATAGACAAATAAGGAGCAAAGAAATCTCTTAAAATTTGGAAATTAAAAAAACCGGAATGTATCACATATAGGTTAGTAAACAACTTTTGTTAGTGAAAGCAGGCAGAGAAAAAGTAATTCCTACTACATATAACCTAATGTTAATGATGTGATTGCGAAAATTTATACATGTACTTACTTTTTAAGTAAGTTAACATCATTATCAATAATAACAACGGATATTATAATGAATTATCAACATTTTTCATTATCATCAAGATAATCTGCTAAAAATAGTCTAAATGATTCTTGACCACTTTTAGCGTCAACAGTTGATAAGAATTCTGACTCCAGTAGTTGAACATAATTCGGTCTATCATCCTTGTTCTTCATAAGACATGAATCAATAAATTTACGTAGTGAATTTGGATAACAACTTGATTCTGGCAATTGTGGTGATGGTTCGTGAACAACCTTAAAGTAGAACCACATCAATTAGATTATAGTTTTTTTTAGTAATCATATGATTGACAAGTTTAAATGAATGTACACAGAAATAACTTATTGATTTAGTTTTTGATATTTCAAATAATCTTTTATAAATCCAACTTACAGAATTGTTTAAGCCAATCACGATTTTCAAGATACGTTATACATCTTAGTGCTTACTCTGGTATGATATAACATTGTGAGAATCGTTTTTAGATCCTACTGATAAGAACGCAGTGAAGCTTTCATTGGATTGGCGATCAAATATATTTTTATAAATCGTAAACGATAAGTCATGCACTTGTGTCCATACTTCTGAAATTTTAAGTGAAAACTTATAAAATAACCTATCATCTTTTAATCAAAACAACCATACATTCTACTAGTTTATTTTGTTGTTATTTGACTATTATGTGAACAAAAAAGTCCCTAATATTTTTTTCGTGGACTTTGAAAATGTCACAGATCAATAGGAATTTTTTTAGATCATTTAGTCTAGATGTGGATCGTAACGTGGCATTTATTAAAATATTTGACAACAAACGAGAACATTTGAACACAATGAAGGAGAAACTGAGGACGGTTCACATCTCAATTGTAAGACGATGTTGTAGGGTGCGTTTACGACGGCACACTTGAATAGCTAAAATGAAATGGTTGAATAAGTTGACTAATTCACTTATTTAGTGGCGGATAAAAATGTCATCAAAAAACTTTGTTAAGATGTCCAAACGACAATCAAATAATTGTTGTAGGTTACGTACCACCTAACTTTGACAAGAATGCCGAAGATGAATGGGATAAGGTTATATGCATTGGATCATTTATGTCTTTCAAGCTACTTCAGCCGGAGTACATTCGCCCTAGGTCCCACAAACTTGTACTTAGAAGTCACATGATTCGTCAGGTAAAAGAATATGAAGATCATCATCATACTTTAAAATAATACAACCTGAATGTGATAGCTTACAATAAGTTGGAAAGCTGTTAACGCCTTTGGTTATCACACTAATATGGTAGTGTTTAGATTTCTAAGTATTTTATCACAATGAATTGCATGAAATAAGCAATTGAAGAAAAAGTTTCTGCCAGAGTTTTAAGTTTTATTACTAACTAGTAAACCACTGGAATAATTGGCGATTGGTTAGTAATATACATGTTCAGATGAAATGCCTAAATAAAAAGCCCCGAATCGCCATCACGTTGATTAATAGGCGGGATAGGGATTATTCTACGAATGTAATTATTCGTAATAAAATAAACTTCCAAATACAAATGGAATGTATGCTAATCGATAAAGAAAGATCTATGAACGTTAGATAAGATTGGACTGTTGAGTTTTGCACTAGTGGATATGATATGACGTCATTTGAGTAAAGGATGACTACAGAATTATAGAGACATTAAAAAACGTAATTACCTGGACCAATTGCTGAAATACATTTTGCGATTGAGGATAGCAAGGTTTTCCAGTTGCTAATTCAAGTACACTCAAACCAAGTGACCATACATCTGAACGAATACAAAACCCTTCATTCTCTCGTGTATTAATTCGCTCTGGAGCTAAATAAGCTCTTGTCCCTATGTTGGTTAGTGCGATTGAATTTTCTAAATCGGCTGATATTCCAAAATCACAAACCTTATTCATAAAACGGAAACAAAGAGAGTTAAAAAGTTATGCAGTAATTGAACTTCAGGTTGAAAATATTCCCGTATCACAAACAATTAATTTATTTAATGAGAAAATACAATACATAATTAAAGATAATAGCTAATGCAAATTTTTCCAACTTTTTGTCTTACCTTTACTCGGCCTTGACAATCTGCAAGCATGTTTGAAGGTTTTACATCACGATGTATAACCTCAAGTTGATGTAGATATTCAAGAGCCTCAACAACCGATAATACAATGTACGCTAGGACGTCAGTAGGAAAAGTACGACCACGGTTGTAAACCTATGAAGAGTAATCATGGAAACGGAAAGTGAATACATCTACTTATAACCCAACATTATAGCATGTAGTGATAAATATTTAAAAAACATAAAAATGCCGTACTTTATCTATTTCATCAATGAAGAAACGAATGTTAAAATACCTTATCATTATTGTTTGACAAACTCACTTCGACTAAAAGAGGTGGCGTATTCCTGTAATCTAGCAACATTAAGTGAATACACATTGAAAGGTAACTTTTGTGAAAGTAAATTATCTTGGTCTTACTCCTACCAGCAATCGCTGATACTTCATAAAGATTCAAAAATAAGCTTCCCAAACAATATATTTATTAAAGATAACACAATAGGATCCTGACTTTACAGTTTTAATAATGAACTGCAAGACGTGAACTCCATTTTCATTTGAGTTGGTCGATAAACCATTGGTGTAAAACTCATGCTTTGTACACAAATCAATGAATACTTGATAAACTGCACTAACTGATGATCTTAAAATAACAGATAGAAAAAATTATACTAAAATTTTAGAATATACCTATCCAAGCTGCCATACATCACATAACTAGTGTGATAGGAAATTCATAAAACGAGAAAAGAAAAGGGACGAAAACAATCATGCTATCAGTGGCAAAGAACTAGAGACAAACAATGTGTACTTGGAGAAAGTAAAGTGCGCATGTATGTGTATCAAAACAACACATATTGAGATATATACCTCGAAGTCTATTACTAGTTTGGTTGTCTGTAAAGCTTTAGTCAGGAAGTCAGCAACTGCCTACATGGTTCATGAAAGAAGTCAATCGCCTTGATAAATTGACATTATGTTTTGATTAGACCACCCATAATCTATTTTTAGCCCAACCCTACCATAGTCTGAATAGGAAATTAACATTAGATGGACGCATGTAATATATATCCTAACCATTAGACAAGCAAACTTTTACACATACTTTTATTTCATCACTCATCGACAGTCTGATGTGATTTTTCAGTTGAATGAGGCCGATTTTCTATTACGAATACGTTAGACATGTAGTGAACGAAAACGTAGGTACGGTAAATCAATTTATTGTTTTATGCAAAATCAAACAGTTCCTTTGTAAAATAGGGTAATCATACATTAAAAACATCATTTGCGTATCTTCCTTGAGTTGCCCTTTACTTCCTTCATTATTCTTCAAATCCTGTTGTTATTCCAACTGTCTTGTTTTCCTTCACTTAATTTCAATCTTCTGGTACGCATTACAATTACAATTCCTGCTACGCACTACTTATGTATGTCCACACCATAAACGCAGCTTGCAAACTGGTACTAAAACGCTCTCAAATTGTTGGAGAAACTTCCTAAAGTGCTTAGAATTTAAATATTACTAATACGATGTATGGTGTACACAAGAAGTGAATTCAAATGAAAATAAACAGGAAATTCGAAACCTGAAATGTGTCTTAATTTAGTAATAACGTAAAGTGATATAACAAAGTCATACAAAATGTTACACCCATCTGGAAACAACTCACTTTCTTTAGTAGTTTGTCCAAAGATGTATCCATTAACTCCATAACAATAAGAACATCACCTTCACAAAACAGACCACAGTAACAAGTAACCACAGATCGGTGATTACAGCGTGTACCAACAGCCAATTCTCGAGAAATAAGAGGTCTTGAGAGGTAATTGAGATGGACGGAAATGTGTTTGACAGCAAAAACGTGTGACGTGGGTGTATGGATCATTTTTTCTACTCTTCCATAATACCCAGATCCTGAAGAATAGAGGTTAAATGGCTACTGAAAACCCAAGCAAATTCATGATGAAGAATGAATACAGGAGACAATCATCGAGTACTTCCATTAATCAACATAAATTATCCGCTGAGAATACAATTATTGTTAAGCCATATCAATAACTATATCTGGATTTGGTAACATTTTGAATTTCGATACATAAACTCATCAGTTGAGATGGCTGGAACACGTGTTACGTATGCCCAACCACCGACTGCCTCGACGTGCGATATTCAGTGGTATAGGAGTAGGTTGGAAGAAAGTTAGGGGCGGCCAGACCAAAACATGGCACAAGTCCATGAAGTCACTGACAAGTAGACTGAGTCATGTTGGTAGGTGTAGACTACCTGGTTGAGGACCGCGAGATGATAGCAACCGATGGTTAGAGACCCTGAATGACATGGCTCGAAATCGTTTGCAATGGCGCAGGTGCATACATTCTTTGTGTTCTCCCAAATTTTGATCTCCTTATTCCTCCTTGTCTCTTTTTTTTCTCTTCCCAAATTTCTTTCACTGTATTATGCTCTTTAAATAACATCTCCAAACCCTAATTTTCCCGATTACTGCTTATACTCTTATTACCTCTACCACTACGGGATTTGAATCGACCACTGCATCTCTGTGCTGATGTGGTGTGGCAACTCGAACTGATGTACGTACGTACGAAGTTCTACGTTGTTACTGACTGACTGACTGAAAAAACATATTAGGTTTATTCAACAACAGTGAGGGACAAATAATCGTGTATCATCATCTGTCGGATGAATTACACGTAGAGTAATGAAATTATGTAAAACCGATGTTTCAACAGACTAGTGAATTCAATATATATTGGATAACATCATTAAGATAAAAGAACTGCATTCACAATTAACTGAGTTAAAGGAAATAAATTTTTGCAGTAGCAGTGATTTAACCAGAATGTGTCATACGCCACTTCCCAAGTTGATATGAATACTTGAATCTTCAGTAAATAAATCGAATCATGACTTTTGACTAATAGCTCATCAGCAGTGCGTTGACATCGTCTTTCATGCAACAGAACTCCTTCAACGTAGCCGAAATACATATGTTAAGAAAGTGAAACATAAGTTACAGAAAGGCTCATCCCGAATCAAAATAAAGAAGTGTTGAAATTCTATTAAGTTGTATGGTGAATTTTATTTGCTGAAATAGTGAATAGAGTAAACTGGTCTATTTTTACATTATTTTAACACTACGACTTCAAGCAGTATACATGGTATGATCAATAGTTTGGATCATACGAATATATAACCTAGAAAAACATGCTAAATGATAGTAAAGTGTGAATTTTAGAAGACAGGCAAAAACATTATTAACATTCAGTGACTGATTCAGAAATCCTTAACTCCTAACCGTTAGGAAAGAAAAACAAACCCGATGAGCTAAGTGGAAAGTATGTTGGTAAAGTAAAATAAGTTGATAATAGGAAGAATTAAACTTTGTGCTACTATGAGGACGTTTACAGAAACCGGTTGCAAGGCAATCAACAAGACAAGATTTACAAAACTTAATCCTAGATTTATTTGAACACATAAATATTGGTACAAAGGGGCACCGAGTACATATGCGTCACACAAGTCACTTGAATTGCGAGTGATCTGCGATACTGCCTAGGTGCCCAAACCGAAGCAGGTTGTTTTCTTACGGGGCCACACCCGTAGCCTTTGATCTAAAGGTCTGATCCACAAGTCAGTGAAGCAGCGTCAGGAGATGCAATCCCATGGTAGCTGGTGACCAATAATTGGTTCACACGCCATTTGTTCCCTCAGGAACCTAGAGCCCATGTGGACAAAATATTATACCGCATACGCTCACCTTAAGAACAGAAAGGATACAAATGAATTTCAAGAGACCGTCTTGACTTATGATTTCATGCGAAAACATTATGTCACAATAATTAATATGCACCGTACGGACATTTTAAGAGTAAGAAAATATCAACATCTTAAAAGGTCGGAAATACTCATGCTAAAAGGGGTCCACTGGCAGCAAGAAGTCTGGTGTGAGCGAAACAATCTGCGAGGATGATGGGATGCCAATCACTAACATCCATCGACGTCTTGGACGATGGGCAGAATTTTTCGAAGGGCAGTTCAACTGGCCTGCCGTTCCGGCACCATCGGTCAGACTGTCCTGCCCTCCATGGCCGGTGACGACTGATCCACCAAATGAGGCGGAAGTTCGCAAGGAACTCCTACTCTTGAAGCGTTACAAATCACCTGGCCCACATGACTTACCTCCGGCTCTTTTTAAAGATGGTGGTGACTTTCTGACTAAGGAATTGACGACGTTGTTTACAAAGGTTTGGGAACTAGAGAGTGTACCAACGTCATGGAATGAGTCGATAGTTTTCCCTATCTTTAAAAACGATTCACGTCGTTCCTGTAACAACTATCAGGGGATAAGTCTACTTTCGATTGGGTCCAAGCTATTGGCTTCCGTCATACTTCGTAGGTTGTTCGAAACCCGAAAAAAATGAACTCGCGAGGAGCAGGCTGGTTTCGTTCTGCTAGAGGATGTATTGATCATATCTTCACCCTCCGCCAAATGTTAGAACATCGCCATACTTATCAAAGGCCAACAATCGTAGTGTTTCTTGACATCAGGGCTGCCTTCGATTCGTTGAATAGAACTGTTCTGTGGGATTGTCTATTGAAGAAGGGTGTGCCTGAGAAGTTTATTAACATCCTAAAAGCCCTATATACAAACACCTCAGGCAGAGTGAGGGCATACAACCACCTCTCTCCATTGTTCCATTCGAGCAGTGGGGTTAGGCAGGGTTGCCCAATCTCACCATTCCTCTTCAACTTTGCCATTGATGACATTCTGGAAACAGCTCTGATGAATGTAAGTAATGGCAGTGTGGATCTGTTGCCTGGAGAAAGACTTCTCGACCTTGAGTATGCGGACGATATTGTCTTACTGTGCGATAATGCCCAAGCCATGCAATCCGCACTCAATCAGTTGACAATTAGAGTCTGTAGGTATGGTATGTGCTTCGCACCTTTGAAGTGCAAAGTACTTCTACAAGACTGGCAGGATTCTAATCCTATACTTACTCTGGATGGTGAACAGATAGAAGTAGTCGAGAAGTTCGTGTATCTGGGTAGCTGCATAAGTGCTGGTGGTGGCGTGAGTGATGAGATCGATTCACGTATAATGAAAGCCAGAGCGGCTTATGCCAATCTGGGCCACCTTTGGCGCCTTCGTGATGTCAGTCTGGCTGTAAAAGATCAGATCTACAACGCGTCGGTGAGAGCAGTTTTGCTCTATGCTTGTGAAACCTGGCCTCTCCGAGTTGAGGACGTTAGACGACTCTTTGTGTTCGATCATCGTTGTCTCCGAAGGATCGCTGGCATCTAGTGGTAACACCATGTCAGTAATGCAGAGGTTCGGCATCGTGTGTTCGGGCACAAAGATGATAATGCAATCGATGTCACCATCTTGAAACACCGACTTCGGTGGCTTGGACACATCTTACGAATGTCGTCCCAGAGAATTCCACGTCGTGCATTATTTGCCGACTCTGGGACTGGTTGGAAGAAGCGGAGAGGTGGTCAGTGTATGACATGATGCCGTGGCATGAAAGAAAGCTGCAAAGGACTGGCTTCTGTTGGTCCTTCACGACTCCCTGGTTGGGGTCCGAGAGATGGTGCTACACAGTGGCTATAGACGTTATCAGATATGGCTCAGAATAGAAGCCAGTGGCGATCCTGCTGTAACCTTCTTTTACTTTCTTCATAAAACGTGGTTGTATCTTCCATAACTGAAAGATCACTTCTGATTGTACCTTTCCGTTTCCTCCATTATTATTATTACTACACTACCTTACACTAATCTGTTCGTTGTTGTTCTTTTTTTCTCTCTTCGAATTCTCATTGTTTTGTGTGGCGCATACATATTTGGTGCCCTCTGGTACCAATATTTATGTGTCCAAATAAATAGATAAATAAACGTACTAATTATACCAAGTAGTTTTAGATGACAAATCAAGGTCGAAAACCAAACAAGTCCTCCGATTAATACAACAAAGAAATCAAACGTAACACATCTGAACAATTTTAAAATCTAAACTTAAGATGGAACCTGATTCAAATCTATATCCAAAACAAACATGATCATGTGAAAAACCATTAGAAAATGAGTGGCAATAAACTCCACTTTCACAAATTTAATCCTGCACTAGGAGATCAAGTAAAATGGAGCAAGAATTATTGTTTTCATTGTCGTAATCCATGATGTAAGGCGTATTTTGCTACTTGTTGGTTTTGCTGGCTTATATGAAATATGTAAAGTTTTCTACGATGAAGATACTACTCTATTACGCTAGTGTCAAGTGTACGGCAGTCAGTTCTGACGGAAGAAAAGTCACAACATAGTGGACGTGCTTCCAAGTAATTCTATAATAGAATTTATCTCGAAATATCTACAATTCAGTGACTAAATAAACTAAAACATAACCGTAATTACTGACAGCGACACACTTGAATGACTCAAAAACGTGGAATTTATTCCCAGCTGTTAATACTACATGAATGTAAACATGACCATTATTTCAGTTTGTGATACATTAAGTTTACGTAACAGTGTTGAGTTTTAAAACCACCCGAAACTGAAGAATGGAAATGCTCCCTCGATACGTTGTTTTCAGATTCAGATAACGTAATTGTAGCTATAAATGACATTCGATCGCACGAAAAATACATATAATTAGAAAATATGGAATTAATCATAAATCAAAATAGTAGAAACAAGGGCACAAAAGTCACCTAGATGAGCTAACTTCCGTAAATCCTTTGCGTGTATTGTAATGTCTTCGGAACCTAGTAACATTTTTGCCTCTTCTTTTAATCCCAAGGGAAACAGTACAGGATCACGCACTGGCTGTCTATAAAAATAAGAAAAGTACATGAGTCTCGGGAATATTTGAACCAAGATCCTCTTACATCAAAAGCATTTGATTAAGTAATTGGTAAATGAAGTCTGTAAATAAAAAATGTGGGCTTCGTATTATCCGAGTTTGATTCGTATTCGCAAGACAGACAAAAGCTTGTACCACAGCTTACTATTCATAGTAAAACGAAAATATTCGGCAAAGATGTTTAATAGACAGGAACCAACTGCATATAACATCATTATTATGTTTCATATCACTATTGCTATCAGTGTTCGTTCGACCATCAAAATCGGGTATAGAGCTTTAGTGCTTTCAACATCGCTACAAAACGACCATTTCACCAGGCGTTTTGGATTCACAGATCAAGGAGAACATGAGACAACGATAGAGGTTACTGGTGCATTGGGTTGGTCCAACCGCCTTCCAAAGCTTCAGGAATTTCTGAAAAAATAATTTGATTAGTTGACTAGTTAAAGTCAATACTGTCCCTAATGATGACTGAGATGAAACAGAAAATCTACTATTTGATCACAGAAATATTGCCAGCATCTGCTGGCATCACCGGGTAAGCAATAATGAGGTTAGATACAAGGTATTAGGGAATGATGGTAAATCAGTTGATGAGGTTGTGAATATTCATCGACTGAGATGGTTAGGCAACGTGTTACGTATGCCTGAACACCGATTACCACGACACGAAATGTTGACAAGTGTTGGAGATGGTTAGAAGTTAGGGGCGGCCAAACTAAAAGTTGGCATCAGTCATCGAAGTCACTAACTTCTGGTTTGAGCTATGTTGGTAAGTGCAGACTACTTAGTTGAGGTTCACGTGACTGTTGGAGACACTGGGTGACATGGCTCAGAATCGATCAGTGGCGTCGGTGTATACATTCTTTGTCTTCCCTTCCGCTTTATATTTTTGTTTTTACGAACAAGTTCTTCCTTTATGTATATCTTTATACACAATCTTTCTTTCACGTATTACTACCATCGAAGTAACTACTCCTATGAATTTGATGTCTACTTTGTTATGCTAATGAGTTGTGGCAACTTGGGCTGATGCATATATGTGCCTGGTCCTACATTGTAGCTGACTGACTGAGTGGGTTCGCCAGATCTTGCATTTTTTGTGTGAAAATAATGTGAGAACAAGATCGTGGAACTTCAGTTTACTCATCAACCGAACGAAGCGGACAAACAAGCTTCATACGATTAAAAAAGCTATTTGCTTATAATCCGAAATTTGCTATAAGTTCCGATTGAGTGTGTGTAAAATTCTTACAGTATTCTGCAAGCAAATGCTATGATCATAAATTCTACACTGTTCAACGAAGGATTTCGAATTTACTTCTATTACGTGACATTAGGTTGGTTGAATCACTTCAGGACACTTTTGTTGGCCTACAAAATACGAGATTCGCATAGCATAATCGGAATTCAGAAATGTTAATTGAAAGTAGTGGACAATAATACGTTTAAGCATGATCTGTTACAGCTTATCCATTGAGTTACGGATGAAGCAACTCACGAATTAAATTGGAGGTGATGATGATGGAAGATAGCTCTAGATAAACATAAGTTGACACCTGTGTGAATTTGAAAATAATCACTGCTACCCAACATGTCCATTCAGTTTTAAAGAAAGAATTATTAGGAATAATGCAAAATATGCCTTAGGTGAAAAACCGGTTACAATATATCTTGTGTAATCCACCACTCTCGTTATTCTGAACAGCTAATTCAAACCATCAATAGTTAGTCTAATAGTTACACTAGCTAAAATAATTGTTACTTGAGATTTCATCATGCCATATAGGTAATTAGGAAACAGAAAAAAAATTAAAATTTAGGTTCTGGGGGGGACAGTAGTACTGATAACTATCCTGGGGTATGCTGCCTTACCGCAGACAGAAGAATGAATTAAGGTAGGTGTGTTGTATGTCACAACACGTTTCATTGATTTCCAAAACCGATAGTAAGGTATAAATGCCGTGAAGTCTACGGAATAAAATAAAAAGAAGGTACTTACAACAATCTGTGTAAGACTATATCCAATTAGGTGCCTTTTGGGATGTTATCTCGCCAGCAGATTGACGAGAATAATACCAACTCAAATTGTGTTTTTTAAGAAGTGCTTTTCCATGACGTGTGTTTCAAAGTAAAAAGAAATTGAGATGTAATTAAGGTAAGCTCATGGGCTTGAGTTAAGTAATAGTCGTTCTGTCTACGATTTGGATAAAACCGTAGTACTGCTAATTCTCAAACCCGATGTGACCCAAAAGTAAAGTTTCCATGTTGCTGAATTACACTGATTTTTAAAGTTCAACTCAAAATACTTGTCTGTTTGTTATAAATGAAGTTGGCATTCATATATTTCATGTACGAAAAACAAAAATCAACAGTGAGGCACCAGGAAAGGGGGTTACACTGAGTAGCGCTATAAACCGAAATACATTGAGTTTTGAAAGAATGCGTACACACCATAATATGGCACTCATATTTAACACCCATCTTACAATTATACAAAATAAGATTCCCTAAACAGGATTTGAAAAATCGGCAAACTTCCTGAAACCTTTTGCTTACCCAAAATTAAATATGCAAATGCAAACTTTCTAAGATACCTCTATTCTTTTCATCAAAAATCGTTAGTGTGGCTCAATGAATGATTCTAACACATATAAATCAGTTAACGATGAAATTGACAAACAAATACCATAATTAAAATAACCCACTGTCATTGAATAGAAATAAAAATTTAGCGAAAATCTTTTCGACGAAATCACTTACTCAAGTTGTACATTCGTATAGTTGTAAAGTAAATATGTCTATAAAGGATAGAAAAGATTGCATCATGAATTGATACGAGACTCTAAATATCAATATTATCTTTCATAATTCTGACCGGTGGATTCTTTTCACTTTCTTATTCTTCTCTGACCCTTCATTATTACGCAGTCTCACTTCATATTTAGTCTCGTATCACTTCATGATGCAACCTTTTCTATCCTCCTATTGAAACACCAAAGCTATGAATCTGGAAATACAGTAACGAGCTTTCACCCTCAAATACCTGGAATTGAATACTCATAGAAATTTATGCAAGCGAACTTTGATGCAATTTAACAGCTCCCATCCTTTTAACTGGGAAAAACTTGATTGGTAATCGCCTCAATAAATTACGTAAAAAAGGCTTAAGGTCAGCCACCAAATTCCAAAGAACCTTTTGAGCTCATTCCAGAAGTATTTTGAGAGTTGCCTTATTTGGCTTAACAAGCCCTAACTTTCTAAAGAATACCTTAAGTCAACCGGATAGAACCAGATGCTAGAAACCATCTCATGCATCTAGTGATGAGACTTATTTGAATCAACCCATTGAATACACCAACAGAGAAAGTTATCATGTTTTGAGGCAGAAAACTTTATATGATTAAAAAGTAGGTAATCAGTTGACAAATTACTGATTTAAAGACTTGAACATCTTCGTATGACTTTGTAAACTTTCTGTTTTAGAAGGCAAGCAAAGTGAGAGCATTTCAACTCTAAATTCACCGGTCAGTTATTTGAAGATTTCAACCAGGTCACCTCAGATCTTCGTAATGATAAAAAGAGTCAATCGTCTGACGACAATTTAGAGATTGTAGTCATTTACATTTTTCACAACACGTCTTATTTGAAAATCAACCAGCTCATTTTATGCAATGCACCTGTTTCGGAGATAATCTTAAAACTCAAAATATCGAGAAAACAAAGTGAATAAAACTTCATCAATACGATCTTCTAAAAGCCATATCAACTGTCTTCAACCATTGGCTACGATAATCATAAAGATTTAATATGCAGTCTACAAATAACAACATAGCCCAGTTCAACAGTCAATAACTTCATGAATTGATGCCACGTTCTAATTTGATCCCTCTGGTTTTCTTTAAACCTACTTCTGAATTAATAAGCATTACTCGTCGGGATATGCGGTGGTGTCAAGTAACCGGTGAATAACCACAATGTTGCTAACTTGATGGTCCAAACATATGCGTGCAATACTTTGAAGGTATCTATGATTAAATACTGGCAATCTAACAATATTCTCTGGTTTTGAAGGTCACATTTTACAGTCATAAAGTATGATAGAATGAACTGCAGAACAATATGTCTGTCCTTAGAATATTTGAAGTGCACCTCGACGACATTAAAGATCAATTCTACGAGCGGCTGCAGTCAATCATAGAGAAGTGCCCAAGAAACGACCTCACCATTCTGATGGGAGATCTAAATGCCAAGGTCGGAATAGACAACACTGGATATGAAGATATTATGGGACGACATGGACTGGGAGAGAGGAACGAAAATGGAGAAAGATTTGCAAATTTGTGTGCATTCAACAAATTAGTCATAGGAGGCACAATATTTCCACACAAACGTATACACAAGGCTACATGGATCTCACCGGACCACACTACAGAGAACCAGATAGACCATATTTGCATCAACAAAAAATTCCGAAGGACAATGGAAGATGTGAGAACCAGGAGAGGAGCTGACGTAGCTTCAGATCACCACCTAGTTGTAGCCAATTTAAAACTGAAGCTAAAAAAGAACTGGACAAGTGGACAAACAGCACTACAAAGGTTCAATACAGCCTTCCTTCGAGATACTGACAAACTCAATGAATTCAAGATAGCTCTCAACAACAGGTTCCAAGCCTTACACAATCTACTGAAGGAAGAAGAAACTACCATGGAGGACAACTGGAAAGGCATCAAAGAAACATTGACTTCAACGTGTCAAGAGGTTCTGGGCCTAAAGAAACACCATCATAAGGAATGGATCTCTATAGAAACACTGGACAAGATCAAAGAAAGGAAGAACAAGAAGACAGAAATTAACAACAGCCAAACACGAGCAGAGAAAGTCCAAGCACAAGCTGAATACATAGAAGCAAACAAGCAAGTGAAGAGGAGCATTAGAGCCGACAGGAAGAAATACGTGGAAGAATTAGCAACGACGGCAGAAAAAGCTGCAAGAGAAGGAAATATGAAACAGCTCTACGATACAACGAAGAAACTATCAGGGAAATACAGTAAACCAGAGAGGCCGGTCAAAGACAAAGAAGGCAAGCCAATCACTGAAATTCAACAACAGCGAAACAGATGGGTAGAATACTTCGAGGAACTCCTGAATAGGCCGGCTCCAATGAATCCACCGAACATCGAAGTAGCACACACAGATCTTCCTATAGATGTCAACCCACCAACGACGGAAGAAATTAGAATGGCCGTCAGACAAATCAAGAACGGGAAAGCAGCAGGATCCGACAACATACCAGCTGAAGCACTGAAATCAGACGTCGAAGTAACCACAAGCATGCTTTACCTTCTATTCAAAAAGATTTGGGAGGAGGAACAAGTGCCAATGGACTGGAAAGAAGGACACCTCATCAAGATTCCAAAGAAAGGAGATCTGAGCAAATGTGAAAACTACAGAGGCATTACACTACTGTCAATACCAGGGAAAGTCTTCAACAGAGTGTTGCTGAACCGGATGAAGGATGCAGTAGATGCCCAACTTCGAGATCAACAAGCTGGATTCCGAAAGGATCGGTCGTGCACAGACCAAATTGCAACACTACGGATCATCGTCGAACAATCAGTTGAGTGGAACTCGTCACTATACATCAACTTCATTGATTATGAAAAGGCATTCGACAGTGTAGATAGGAGGACATTATGGAAACTTCTTCGACACTACGGAGTTCCTGAGAAGATTGTCAATATTATCCGGAACTCATACGACGGACTACAGTGCAAAGTAGTGCATGGAGGACAGCTGACAGATGCATTTCAAGTAAGGACCGGAGTCAGACAAGGCTGTTTACTCTCTCCCTTCCTCTTTCTTCTGGTGGTCGACTGGATTATGAAGACCTCGACATCTGAAGGAAAACACGGAATACAATGGACAGCTCAGAACCAATTAGACGATCTGGACTTCGCAGATGACCTAGCCCTCCTATCACGTACACGTGAACAGATTCAGATAAAGACAGCCAATGTAGCAGCAGTCTCTGCATCAGTAGGCCTCAGCATACACAAAGGGAAAATCAAGGTCCTCAAATTCAAAGCGGAGAACAGCAATCCAATCACCCTTGATGGCGAAACTCTGGAAGATGTAGAATCCTTCACATATCTGGGAAGCATCGTCGATAGACATGGAGGTTTAGATGCAGACGTAAAGGCGAGGATTGGCAAAGCAAGGGCCGCATTCCTACAATTGAAGAACATATGGAACTCAAAACAACTTTCAACCAATATCAAAGTGAGAATCTTCAATACGAACGTCAAGGCAATTCTACTGTATGGAGCTGAAACTTGGAGAACTACAACAACCACAATCAAGAAAGTACAAGTATTTATAAATAGCTGTCTACGCAAGATACTCAACATCCATTGGCCGGATACCATCAGCAATAGCCTTCTGTGGGAGAGAACAAACCAACTTCCAGCTGAAGAGGAAATTAGGAAAAGACGATGGAAATGGATAGGACATACATTACGCAAACCGTCAAACTGCATCACGAGGCAAGCTCTAACTTGGAATCCTGAAGGGAAGCGGAAAAGAGGAAGGCCAAAGAACACGTTACGTCGGATAATAGAAGCAGATATGAAAAGGATGAATTACAACTGGAAGGAGCTGGAAAGGATTGCCCAGGACAGGGTTGGATGGAGAATGCTGGTGAGCGACCTATGCTCCTTCACGAGGAGTAACAGGTGTAAGTAAGTCGACTACCTAAATGAAATGTTGGTAAAACCCGTTCAGAATTATGGATTCCATACTGAGATTTTGCCAGGCACTAACTCACTGATGCAACTCCCACGACTAGTGAAGCGGTCGACACACTCCTTATCATTAGTTTCGGACTTGACATAGATCAACCGCGAAGTCATATCGCGTTTTCAAAGAGAAATCCATCCCAAACACGTCAGTATTGTTATTCAATGTGATCAGTATCCTCATCAAACAGGACTATTCATACCCTTATTCTACGTTAATGAGTGGACCATCTGGAAGATCAAACTCCAAAATCTCAGAAGACACAAGCGTGATCTCCAAGAGGATCTGAATGACGAAGTTATATAAAATCAAGAAGTATCCAGACCTGGTTTACACTACTTGACGTGTCACGAAAGGCTCCGCACCAGCTTCTCAGCTTTTAATACTGCATGTAAATGAAGTCCCAAGTATAGTTGAGTCCCCAATGCTACTATACGCTGACGATGTAAAACTCTGGAGAAATAACAGGAGATGCAAACCCATGTGCATTTCGGGCGGACTAAGATGTTCTGGCCAGTTGATCTAAAAAATACCTGATGCTTATCGACGCCGCCAAGTGTCTACATATTTATTATCTATTTATTTGGACATAAATATTAGTACAAAGGGGCACCGAATACATACGCATCACGCAAGTCACTTGATTGTGTGTGGGCCGTAATACTACCCAGGTGCCCAGACTGAAGCAGGTGTCTACATGCACTTTCGGGATACAAAGGTAAGTAGATACGGCATAGGGGAAGAACCAGTGCCCGTAGTCCAGTCTCACAAGAATCCCAGGATGGCAGTGAGCCGTGACCTTAAGACCACGACCCACTACCGCGAGGTCGCAGCTAGGGGATCTAGAACTCTAAAAGTTTTAAGACAGACATTTACCAAGTTGGACACCAGTATGTTCTCTACCGTATACACAACCTTAGTGAGATCCAAACTTGAAAACTACGTTCAGACTGCAAGCTCCTGTCTAAAATGTGACTCGGATATCCTGGGAAAAGTGCAGAGGGCGGCTGCCCGTGCGATCCATGAACTCTTGGGCTTACAATACAATGAGCGGCTTGAGAATCTAGACCACTTTAGTATATACTACAGCAGATGAAGAGGTGATCTGATTTTGACGTAAAGAGCAATAAAAATGATTTTGGACGTAACACATCCGCTCTTTTTTTTCTACCAGATCAGGATATCTCAGAAGGCATAGTAGGAGAGTAGAAAAGCCAGGGACGAACAAAATACCCGTGGCATTCAGGTTTTCATATCATCAATTCTTGGAACTTATTACCCGAAGCAGTGGTGACCTCACATCCAATTGGCTTTTTCAGGGGAAGACTAAACGTTCATAGAAGCTTACTAGAAAAGAAAAGACAGGTCGTAGGCCTTCTAATCTATTTACGCGCATCTGAATCTAAACTTAATCTGGATAACACAATATATATTTGATTACTTATAAAACGAAAAATAAGTTCCTGAAGATAGACTAAAGTTAAACTCATGTACAGAAACCTAGATACTCACAGAGAAGGCACTTCCACATTGCTAACCGGCATGCTCAAGTTGCTATAACGCGAATCTTAGAAACACCCGCGAGAAAACACAAATCCGACTCAATCAGAAGGATAGTTAGTCGATCGACCTATGTTAATCCATTCAGCTTTTTTCTCGCAAAGTAATAGCTTATGCTCAAAAATATTTATTGATGGGGCTGATACAAGTCCTTTGAATATGGAGTTCCAGACACTGACTATTCGGTCAAAAGACAGAAACCCGCTCTGAGCTTATCAGATTGTGGTTTTTGGACTTTCTTTCTATGGCCTTGGAGAGCATTAGCTCTGGAGGGCGCAAAAAGATGCGATTTAGTAACATTCTATTCGTTATTAAAGATACGGGATGCCGATATAAAGTCACCTCACATTCTGTGGTACGATTAAGGTAAAGGTTCAGGTGTTTTGAGCGCCCATCGTAAAAGATTTGGGAACCACTTTTCACTGACTTTGCTCCCGCACATTGATGACTCTCATGTTTGTCAGTAACAGTAGTATGACTTGGATCAGTACCTTGGACACCGAACTCTAGGTGTGGTCTTACATAGATGGATTATAAAACCCGAAACAACTCTTCGTCAAAGCATATGAATGCTCGGTGAAGTGACCATAACGCCCGAAAACCCTTGGCAGCTACTGTATTGCGATGCATTGTTGTTTTGAATTCATGACTTATTGTTATAATTAAGTCTTTGTCATCTCGCACATATAAACAATCTACCGTTGACAATATACTGGTAACTACTAATCTGTTCGATATGCATGAGCACACTCTTTCTAGAAGTGATTTCTGAGTCTCGACTTTGGAACCATTTGGCTTATTCGTCTAGGTCGGCTTGAAGGCCAAGATGATCACCACCAGTACTTATTGTTCCCCGGATCTTGATATCATCTACAGAGGATAATAATTGACGACTTAAGCAGTCCCGGTAATTCATTGACACAGAGGGAAAATATATGACCTAAAATGATACCTTAAGGTGATAATAATAAGAGAGGCAGTTCAGTTAGGAAAAGTACAACGAGAAAGACATTACGTTCATTTTTATGAAGAAAGTAAAAGAAGGTTACAGCAGGATCGCCACTGGCTTCTATTCTGAGCCCTATCTGAGAACATCTCTAGCCACTGTGTTGAATCATCTCTAGGACCCCAATCAGAGTCGTGAAGGACCAACAGAAGCCAGTCCTGTACAGTTTTCTTTCATACCACAACACCATGTCATACACGAACCTCTCTGCTTTTTCCAACCGGTCCCAATATCGGAAAATGATGCACGACGTGAAATTCTCAAGGACGACATTCGTAAGATGTGTTCAAGTCACCGAAGTCGATGTTTCAAGATAGTTACACTAATTGAATCATAATCGCTGTGCCCGAACACACGGTGCCGAACCTCTGAATTACTAACATGGTGTTGCCACTGGATGTCAGCAATCCTTCAGAGACAACAATGATAGAACACAAAGAGTCGTCTAACATCCTCAACTCAGAGAGGCCAAGTTTCACAAGCATAGAGCAAAACTGCTCTCACCGACGCGTTGTAGATCCGACCTTTTACAGCCAGACTAACATCACGAAGGCGCCAAAGATGGCACAGATTGCCATAAGTCGCTCTGGCTTTCACCATACGTGGATTGACCTCATCACTCACGCAACCACCAACACTTACACCGCTACCCAGATACACGAACATCTCAACTAAATTAAAAACTACTCACCACCAAAAGTGAGTCTAGGCACAGGATCCTGTCAGTTTTGTGAAAGTACTTCGGAATCAGGATGTGCAAAGAACATGCCATAGCTACGAACACTGACTGTCAACTGGTTAATTGTGGATTGCATGATTTGGCTATCACCGCATAGTAAGATAATGTCATCTGCGTACCCAAGGTCGAAGTCTTTCTCCAGGCAACAGATTCACACCACGATTACTTATATCCACCGGAGCTGTTTCCAGAACGTCAAACTCACGACCAACCAGAGTAGACCAGTAGGTTTCTGTGAGATGTAAGGAGCATGAAGAAACCCGTTGCCTATGAATGGAACGTCGCGCAAAGCTTGAGGCAACTTTACTTGCCATTTTCATGACGTCATGCGATCACAGCCAATGCTCATATATAATTTACGGAGGGATGGTAGCTAACTTCGAATCTAGCTCGGTTCGACATTTACTTGCAACACAAGCTACAACCAATTCGTTTACATCGATCCATTCTGGAAGATGAATTTGTTGACCAATGAAAACGTAGTGAAATTGGTGCAAACAAGGGCATGACAAGAGTTCATGTAAGTACTTCAAAAGGAGCGGCAGTCTTGTACACAACCAAGCCAGCGCAGCTGATAGAGATGTGATCATACTGAGTCCATTTTTGAGGTGCAGAATGGGGTACAAAGTAACACATCGTCAATGACATTACTGGTAGTTAGTCCTAGTCAGAAGTGGGTTGTAGTCCGCGCAAATTTGCAGTAGATGGTCATCGTTATCTGACCTGTGTCCAACAAGTCCACCCCCACCTAAAGGACTCTCTTCTCTGCCTTGATGCTCGACCTGAGCATTCAAGTCTCCGTCTAGTACTACAATATATGTGAAACGCACTTACTGTGGAAAAGCTGTTAACCGGTGGTAAAACGCATTCTTCATCTTATCCAGTCTGCAATATGTAGTGTCGTAGGCGGAGATGACGAAAAAACATTGTTTCAAATACCGATTTATTCACATTTTAATGTAGCTTTCTAATATAGCAACACACAACCGACTGTTAATGGGGACCCAAAAAAATAGTGCTACCTCATCTCTGGAGCTTAGTGCGACACGAACGCTAGGAAAATCAGACGAAGATATAACAGAGTCCACGTATAAGCGCAAGTAAAACAAGCTTTTCAAGGCGACAGACGGAGAGCGAATTTGATGTACTCCACTAGTTTTGAATACGGGTCTCGGATAGACAATAGATGTCGACTTTGAAACTTCCGAATAAATAGTCAGGCCTATTTATTGTCTGATCTGCATTAGCGTGCGAACGTTGATGGGGGCTAGGTTGAATGACATACGTTTTTTAGAAAGACTGCTTCAGTATTCGTATTCTGTGGTGGCACTCAGCTTTCGATCAGTCGGTGACTTGAGATCATTTAGATAGGACAGGGCTTACACCATACGCGAACTGCTGTATTAGTTGAAAATTAAAGTAATCAAAATGAGAATAAAAGGGAGTACATCAGTGACGTGGTATGAAAGAAATAATTACGAATGTCATCAAATGGTTGTGAATAAAATTTTTCTGAATGAGTGTTAAAGCAAGAGTAATATTTCCGGGATTATTCATCGCTGATTCGTGTGTGCTACCATATTGTCCGGGCACCAAAATCAAGGCAGGTGGTTTACTTAGAGGGCCACACCCGGGGCCCTTTACCTAAACGTTCAACTCACAAGGTAGTAGGGCAACTTTAGGATATAGCAACTAACCTACAACCGATTTTGATCATGGTTAATTTTGGCTAAGCTCTTTTTCTAACTTATTTAACAAACAATATTATTTGTACCGTTGTGATTACTGGATCACATGAAAGACTATAGCTAAAGTGTTGATTGCTTAAATATTAATCGATGATTCATCCTCCTCCTCAACCATGTATGTATTAAAATCCTATTATTAGCCCTTGCTTTGCTGCACCCCTATAAATTTGCCTATGTAATTGCTCGCATATACTTATTCTCTTCTCCGCTTCAAATACGCTCTATGTGCTAATAGCTTTGTGATCTGTGTTATCCTCAAATAAAGTGTAGTTGCTGTTTCTCATTGCCTTCTGATTTCAAACACCGTTGATAGTTTATATTACAATGGTTATCGAGTTGATCGATTAACTAAGCAGAGCCACTACAAGGAGATGCAGTCCCATGGATCATACGCCATTTATTTTCTGGAGCTCATGTGCACCATTGGTTTGGAATCAGGGTTGTCCAACTCCACTAGGTGGATTCTCCATATCCACTAACCATGTTAAAGCGCCGGACATTCTCTTTTCGTCATCTCAATTTCGTAAACAACACACCGCCGCGAGATAGTGAGTAGGACTGACAGTAAATGTATACTCGACGCCATGTGAGAACGCTTCGAGAGAATCGACTCTTTCTACCATCGACCGTACAAGGGCACTTAGGGCCCATTTTCTATTAGTCTGTTGATTGATGCCCACGTGTATTACCGTATTGTAGTACTGATTAGTACTCCTAGCTCACTAGCTCGATCGATACCAATAAATGGTCATCTATATTTATAATTAGCTATAGTAGCTCACTGACAAGTCCTAATGACATTCACATGGTTGAGTGAAACAGGCTTGTTAAAACATCAACCACAGGCAAATATGGCTCTTGATTGATGTAAATACATATAAATCGCAGCTAACGTAGGCAAGAATTGAATAGTTATCCTGGCCTAATTCTTTTTGTTTTTTCACTCAATATTCTTCAGACCACAGCCTCTCCAATTTCAAATTTACGAGTTCCACTGCCAGACAATAAAGTTAATATTCCACGGACGTACAGTGAGTTTAAGCTATAATGTCTCTGCACTCTTAAGCTCATTTCAGATCGTTCATACAATGAGAGCCACGTATTTATCTTGACTCATGGATTTGCCTCGAATCAACAGAGTAACAACGTCAACAGCATCATGAGCACCCAAAACCTAGTTGCAATACCGTGCGTTCAGTCTAATCCCTTTTTGACACAAATCATTCGTCATAATTGGCTTTTCATACGTCGAATTCACTAGATGATCGAAATTCCGAAAAAAATGCAGGCGAGTTTTACTATTTTGCTAGATGATTTACTACGTTTCAAGCTCTTTTTAAGATGTGTATACTTTCACTTAGACTAGCAGTATATATCTCACATGAAGCATTTACAAAATCATTTTCAGTATGAGATATTTAATGACTTCAAATGGCATATTACTATGAGTGTGTCGTTTTCAGGAAAACTATACTAGATTGAACATTAATTTGACGATTCCTAGTTCTGCTCAACATTAATATATATTTTTGAATGCTATCATGCCAAATGCAGCAACCTTTTATGAAGAGTCTATATTATACCAGTCATATTCCTCACTATATTTTCATAAGTCATCTCCTAACTTTAAAATTCTCGGCCGAACTTCCTTTTTATGGTTAGATTTCTCATAACTCACTGGACCTATCGATACTGTTCAACTAAACTCGGTCGCTAAGGGACACTCACTACCACCCTAAAAAGTCAATCGACTGCCTACTACCAGTGTTCTTGCGTCTATGGTGCCTGTTACACATCAACTGGTTATGACAGCATAAAATAACATCAGCCCTATCCACAGTCCATAACTTGTAACCGCCTGATAAGCTTGTAAAATGGTACTAATAGAAATAGTGTTTTCCAACAGCTTGTGAAACACAGAGGATTGTGTGAGGTATGACATATATCCAAAAGTAAGCTTAAATGAGCCCAACATCACAAAAGGAAGGGAGGTGAAGTTACCGACCAGCAAGCATTGATGGTGAGGGTGGTGACTTCAATCCACAGGAACAAGACATCTTGTATGTATCAGGCTCTTTATGATTGAGAACAAGTCAATCGATCTGTGATATAGTTTGTCTTCCTACGCTCACCACTCACACATGTTTCCAATTTTATGCTGGATCAGCTAATCTACTAAGACAACCTATAACATGCTATCTCGGACTTTTACACTAGGATTGTGTGACGCATCGGATGGACAAAAAAAGAAAAAATTAAACAATAAAAGATATAGTCATTAGTATTCTTAACACTTCACCCTCTATATGCACACTCTCTTCTAATAAACCGCTTTGCTTGTACCAGCCTTGACTTCCCTTCCTTCATATGAGCTTACTCTAACTTGTTAAACATCACAACTCAATGTTATTTGTTACTACATTCTCTCATCCGTAGCCTCTAACTTTATTTCACTCTGACAAGAGATAATGTGAACTTAATCTAATTTATTATACCTCTGTCTGTTCCACTACACAATGCTGAGCAACGTGGCTTGCTGCTCTTCTGTTTTACTTTCTTCTTTTCTTCAGAATCTTGCTCTGAGGGCACAGCTTTAGCATTTCTGAGGTCTAGAATAAACTTGACGTACGCGTCTTTTCAAGGTCGTGGTTTTCAGCAAGCGCTCTATGAGTCTACTTTATAACACCTATAAACTTAATAAGTTGGGAAGCGTGTTGTGCGTCAACAAATGTTGTTATTTATAGATCATGTCTATAAAAATGGCATGTACCTGCTCATGCAGAAATATATTATTACATTATATCATAGTATGTTGACCTAGCTTACACATGAGTTATATTGCACCATCTCTACGTTTTGTGAATTTAGCGGTTATTTAAACCGCCTTTAACATTTTACGCTAAACCCATCATAATCTTCATTGCTACGAGTATTGGGTGCACAGATTGGAGTAACATATTATTCTCCTAAAAAGACATTTGACATAGCTCAGATACTAAAGCCACCGAATTAAAATATTGTCGCACTGCACTGGTTTAATAATTAAACAACACATAGTTGTCAGACAAACAAGCACTTGAAATAATCATTAAGGCCTACTTTTGAAATTAAAATTATGTAGACGAATATTTTCGGATCATAATTTGCAGTATATATAGGCAGCTTGTATCCATTCATGCCACAACCCTCTGGTACTTCAGAATCGCCTAAAACAACAGTACCTGTTTCATACTGGCTGATCCTCAATTAGCACTATAATAGTTGTAAGATCCATTTTGAATGTGTTGTGTGTTGGTGAAAATCCCTCCATGTATATACTTGTACTTTGTTCCTATTGATTCCCTTAGTTGTACATTGTTGTATTTTGATTACATTTGAGTTGTTAATACTTGTATTTTTTATTATAGTTTTTGTTTTCTTACGCATTCACTAAGTTTGTGTTTCTTCCTGAACTGCATCTGTGTTGTTTTACTTGACACTTGTTCTTGGCGGTAGCCATATTGAATTGTTCCTCCTGTTGTGTGTGATCTATCCAGCCAGGATAGAATAACGTTGATTTGTTGTGATTGGTAAATTTCTTGCATCCTTTATCAACTTTCTTATTTATTGTAATTAGATTTGATCAATTGAACAATTATTGGTTGGATAGCTGAGTGGTTATATTTGTTTAGGTAATAATGTACACTTAAATTTATGATAAATTTAGAACCGCTATCTTACCTAATTACTTTGTTTTGGTTTCAATCGGGCGAGGGCGCGTATCTAACTCATCCAGACAGCTGTCCAGCAGTCCAAACGTAGTTTGGATCTTACAGTTCTAAACAAATATTTGGTCGAATTCGTTTGGCTTTCGTTTCGTTGATTCCAATCATCGTCTCTGGGAATATCTGGTTGTTCGCTTCCGATGCCAAACAATCGTCGAAGGAAATTAAGTCCAAGGCTTGTGGATGTTAAAAGAGATGAACAAAAGGATGGATCCCCTCAATCAAGGCAAGTGCCTTCTGATGCTTCTATGTGTCATGGTTCATATTCTAATAAGGACGATTGTAATTATAGTGAATCTAGTTGTGATATAATGGCAGATGGCATAGAGAATCTTAATTTAGACGTGAAGCAAGCAAAAAGCGTAAGGCCTACGGCGTTTTCATAGGTCCAGAGTTACCAAAGGTTGAGTTAAGTTATTTTGACGGTCAACCAAGAGGTTACTGGAAGTTTTTAAGGGAGTTTGAGACCTATGTGGAATCAAGGGTCAAGGATGATGGTCAACGCTTGCTTTATTTGATACATTATTGTAAGGGTAAAGCGAAAACAGCCATTGAGGGTTGTGTTATGTTGGAAGCCTCTTTTGGTTACAAGAAGGCCAAAGAAATTCTAAAACGGTTGTTCGGACAGGCGCATGTAATCGCTCGGGAGACTTTAGAGGACTTATTCAAAACTACAAATGTTGATTACAGTGATCCTGAGCAACTAACAAATCTAGCTATTAGAATGGAAAATTGTTCTATGGTTTTGAAACAGATGAAGTATACTGCCGACTTAAATTCTCTAATTACCTTAGAGAGAATAGTAGGACTCTTACCTCAAGTTATGCAAGCCCAGTGGGCGGACTGGGTGGGTGAATTGACTGAAGATAATAGAGAACCAACCTTTGACGAGCTTACCCAATTTATAGCATCCCGCGCGAGAGTATCTAATAGTAGGTTTGGACGGTTAGCGAATCGTCCGAGAAAGGGATACAACTTAAAGACAAATTGTCACTTGCAATTAGAGCAGGAGAGTAACTCGAGAGCTAAATGCAGGGTGTGTTCCCAGGACCATGCTATTTATAAATGTCCAAAATTTTTAGCGCTCACCGTTCAAGAGAGATGGTCTCAAGCAAAAGTTAATGGCATCTGTTTTGTCTGCCTTAGGCAAGGGCATAAAGTTAATGAATGTAAGCTGGCAAAACGTTGTAACGTTAATGGTTGTGAGAGGAAACACCATTCTTTGTTGCACAGCGAGAGTGAGAAACCTGATATCCCGAATTGTTGTGGATTTACTAAATCCCTAAGTAGCCAAGTGTGCCTAGGAATGATTCCTGTACGGTTGAGGTTGGGAAATGCCGAAATGGTAGGTTATGCTTTGTTGGATAACGGGTCGGATGTAACGCTGATAAAATCTAGCTGTTTGAGGTATCTCGGGCTGAAGGAAGACCGAGCGTCAGTGGTAGTAGAGACTGTGGGTGGTAATAGGACAATGCCGGTCACAAAGACCCCTTTTGAGGTATATTCTCTAGATCGGTCAGGACATGTTACGATCGAAGGAGCTCTGATTGTGGCAGGTATACCAGGTCATAAGCCAACAAGGTCGGCAGTGAACAGCCTAGTTAAGTGGCCACATTTAAGGGATGTACCAATAGATAACTTAGACTCTGAAGAAGTTCTGCTGTTGATTGGTTGCGACGTACCAGAAGCACACTGGGTGTTAGACCAGCGGTTGGGTGGAAGAAAAACCCGTACGCTGTGAAGACGTTGCTGGGGTGGACGGTCTTCGGACCTGCGTCATGTCCGGAATATAGGAAAAGAGTTGTCAATCATACTAGTAAGATACAGACTTTGGAGAATGAAATACGTAAACTTTATGATGTAGAGTTTTCTGATGTTAATTCAAAGGATAAATCAGTATCAATAGAAGATAAGGAGGCTATAAGGATTGTGGAAGGGAGCTTAAGCTTCGAAAATGGTCATTTGCGGTTCCTGTACCATGGAAAGTGAACTCAAATATGAAAGGGAGGAATTATGAAGTGGCAAACAATAGACTACAGAGCTTGAAGCGTAGATTGTTGAAAGATGACATTCTGTATATCAAGTATACAAAAGGTATTGAAAGTAATTTTATTAAGGGCTATGCGGAGAAGATCCCTGAAATACAGTTGAGACCTAGTTATCACCCCGGTGGTACTTACCTCACCATGCAGTCTTAAATCTGAAAAAGCCAGCGAACTTTGCCTTGAATAAGGCGGCCCGAATATTCTCTGATGATTATGTTGTAGATTATGTCAAGAATAATTTCTATGTCGATGATTGCTTGATATCCATTCCCACCTGTGATCAAGCAAAGAGTTTCGTTAAGCAGATAAGTGAATTATTATGTAGAGGAAGTATGCAAAAAATGACCGATCTTGAATATTGGTTCAAATGTCCTACTTTATTTCATGGTGAATTTTATATAACAATCACTGAATGTCCGGAACCTACTCCTGAAGATATTGAGTTTAGAAAAACTGCTGTGGTCAACTTGAGTAGTATAAAGCACAACATGTCACCTATTCTCTCTTATTACTCCGAGTGGTTGAAATTAGTTAGGGCCGTAGCCTGGCTTAGAAGGTTCATAGAATTTCTGATGGTGCTTCGTTCACCGAGTCATGAAGGATCCGCTCATCTAGGATGTTTAAAGGTCAAGGAACTTGACATCGCCAAGCGTAAAATTTTATTGATGGTTCAGAAAGAAGTGTATGGAGAAATACTTAGTGGATTTAAAAACAATGGTAAAGTAGTTAGTCACAATGGTCTGAAGGGCTTATCACCGATAATGCTTGATGGGTTACTCTGCGTTGGAGGTCGACTAAGCTACTCAGATTTCTCAAATGCCTTTAAACATCCAATAATATTGCCCAGTCGACACTTAGTGACAGGAATGATAATTAGACATTATCATAAGGAACAAGGTCACACAGGAACGTCACAAGTGCTAGCCACGATTCGAAAAAGTTATTGGATAATAAAAGGAACCGGCACGGTTAAGAGAGTGATAGGAAAGTGTGTGATCTGCCGGCGGTATACGATGGTTACAGGGCAACAATTGATGGCACCACTTCCAGCTTGTAGAGTGCAACAAGGATGGTATAGCTTCTCAGCCGTGGGAGTAGACTACTTTGGACCCCTTTTTGTCAAAAGAGGAAGATCATCAGAAAAAGATATGGATGCGTATTTACTTGCTTGCAAACCCGAGCAGTACATATTGAAATGACACATAGTTTGAATACTGATTCGTTTATAATGGCCTTGTTACGTTTTATTGGAAGAAGAAGGAAACCTCCGGAGATTTACAGTGATAGTGCGTCAAGCTTCATGGAAGCAGATTCTGAGTTAAGGAGGTTTGTGCAACAGTCGAATCAGCAGAAGATAAATATTGAATTGTCAGCGAGGTCCTCATCCAACTGCATGGGTGTAATTTGGGGAAGAGTGATTAGGTCTATACCAAGACTGTTATTGTTGATCACAAGAGAACAGGTGAAGCAGGTCTCCTTGAAGCTTTGGATTAGTCTTTGTTGTTATTAACGTAGTGAGGTCGAGTAGGCGTACTGTTGTAAGTCCTACTCGTTCCTATGGTGTGATATGTTATATAATGAACCATGACCGTAGGCATCAAGGTAGCTTGTGTGGTATGGAGGGATTTTGGGGGCCGGTGTAAGATCCATTTTGAATGTGTTGTGTGTTGGTGAAAATCCCTCCATGTATATACTTGTACTTTGTTCCTATTGATTCCCTTAGTTGTACATTGTTGTATTTTGATTACATTTGAGTTGTTAATACTTGTATTTTTTATTATAGTTTTTGTTTTCTTACGCATTCACTAAGTTTGTGTTTCTTCCTGAACTGCATCTGTGTTGTTTTACTTGACACTTGTTCTTGGCGGTAGCCATATTGAATTGTTCCTCCTGTTGTGTGTGATCTATCCAGCCAGGATAGAATAACGTTGATTTGTTGTGATTGGTAAATTTCTTGCATCCTTTATCAACTTTCTTATTTATTGTAATTAGATTTGATCAATTGAACAATTATTGGTTGGATAGCTGAGTGGTTATATTTGTTTAGGTAATAATGTACACTTAAATTTATGATAAATTTAGAACCGCTATCTTACCTAATTACTTTGTTTTGGTTTCAATCGGGCGAGGGCGCGTATCTAACTCATCCAGACAGCTGTCCAGCAGTCCAAACGTAGTTTGGATCTTACAGTTCTAAACAAATATTTGGTCGAATTCGTTTGGCTTTCGTTTCGTTGATTCCAATCATCGTCTCTGGGAATATCTGGTTGTTCGCTTCCGATGCCAAACAATCGTCGAAGGAAATTAAGTCCAAGGCTTGTGGATGTTAAAAGAGATGAACAAAAGGATGGATCCCCTCAATCAAGGCAAGTGCCTTCTGATGCTTCTATGTGTCATGGTTCATATTCTAATAAGGACGATTGTAATTATAGTGAATCTAGTTGTGATATAATGGCAGATGGCATAGAGAATCTTAATTTAGACGTGAAGCAAGCAAAAGCGTAAGGCCTACGGCGTTTTCATAGGTCCAGAGTTACCAAAGGTTGAGTTAAGTTATTTTGACGGTCAACCAAGAGGTTACTGGAAGTTTTTAAGGGAGTTTGAGACCTATGTGGAATCAAGGGTCAAGGATGATGGTCAACGCTTGCTTTATTTGATACATTATTGTAAGGGTAAAGCGAAAACAGCCATTGAGGGTTGTGTTATGTTGGAAGCCTCTTTTGGTTACAAGAAGGCCAAAGAAATTCTAAAACGGTTGTTCGGACAGGCGCATGTAATCGCTCGGGAGACTTTAGAGGACTTATTCAAAACTACAAATGTTGATTACAGTGATCCTGAGCAACTAACAAATCTAGCTATTAGAATGGAAAATTGTTCTATGGTTTTGAAACAGATGAAGTATACTGCCGACTTAAATTCTCTAATTACCTTAGAGAGAATAGTAGGACTCTTACCTCAAGTTATGCAAGCCCAGTGGGCGGACTGGGTGGGTGAATTGACTGAAGATAATAGAGAACCAACCTTTGACGAGCTTACCCAATTTATAGCATCCCGCGCGAGAGTATCTAATAGTAGGTTTGGACGGTTAGCGAATCGTCCGAGAAAGGGATACAACTTAAAGACAAATTGTCACTTGCAATTAGAGCAGGAGAGTAACTCGAGAGCTAAATGCAGGGTGTGTTCCCAGGACCATGCTATTTATAAATGTCCAAAATTTTTAGCGCTCACCGTTCAAGAGAGATGGTCTCAAGCAAAAGTTAATGGCATCTGTTTTGTCTGCCTTAGGCAAGGGCATAAAGTTAATGAATGTAAGCTGGCAAAACGTTGTAACGTTAATGGTTGTGAGAGGAAACACCATTCTTTGTTGCACAGCGAGAGTGAGAAACCTGATATCCCGAATTGTTGTGGATTTACTAAATCCCTAAGTAGCCAAGTGTGCCTAGGAATGATTCCTGTACGGTTGAGGTTGGGAAATGCCGAAATGGTAGGTTATGCTTTGTTGGATAACGGGTCGGATGTAACGCTGATAAAATCTAGCTGTTTGAGGTATCTCGGGCTGAAGGAAGACCGAGCGTCAGTGGTAGTAGAGACTGTGGGTGGTAATAGGACAATGCCGGTCACAAAGACCCCTTTTGAGGTATATTCTCTAGATCGGTCAGGACATGTTACGATCGAAGGAGCTCTGATTGTGGCAGGTATACCAGGTCATAAGCCAACAAGGTCGGCAGTGAACAGCCTAGTTAAGTGGCCACATTTAAGGGATGTACCAATAGATAACTTAGACTCTGAAGAAGTTCTGCTGTTGATTGGTTGCGACGTACCAGAAGCACACTGGGTGTTAGACCAGCGGTTGGGTGGAAGAAAAACCCGTACGCTGTGAAGACGTTGCTGGGGTGGACGGTCTTCGGACCTGCGTCATGTCCGGAATATAGGAAAAGAGTTGTCAATCATACTAGTAAGATACAGACTTTGGAGAATGAAATACGTAAACTTTATGATGTAGAGTTTTCTGATGTTAATTCAAAGGATAAATCAGTATCAATAGAAGATAAGGAGGCTATAAGGATTGTGGAAGGGAGCTTAAGCTTCGAAAATGGTCATTTTGCGGTTCCTGTACCATGGAAAGTGAACTCAAATATGAAAGGGAGGAATTATGAAGTGGCAAACAATAGACTACAGAGCTTGAAGCGTAGATTGTTGAAAGATGACATTCTGTATATCAAGTATACAAAAGGTATTGAAAGTAATTTTATTAAGGGCTATGCGGAGAAGATCCCTGAAATACAGTTGAGACCTAGTTATCACCCCGGTGGTACTTACCTCACCATGCAGTCTTAAATCTGAAAAAGCCAGCGAACTTTGCCTTGAATAAGGCGGCCCGAATATTCTCTGATGATTATGTTGTAGATTATGTCAAGAATAATTTCTATGTCGATGATTGCTTGATATCCATTCCCACCTGTGATCAAGCAAAGAGTTTCGTTAAGCAGATAAGTGAATTATTATGTAGAGGAAGTATGCAAAAAATGACCGATCTTGAATATTGGTTCAAATGTCCTACTTTATTTCATGGTGAATTTTATATAACAATCACTGAATGTCCGGAACCTACTCCTGAAGATATTGAGTTTAGAAAAACTGCTGTGGTCAACTTGAGTAGTATAAAGCACAACATGTCACCTATTCTCTCTTATTACTCCGAGTGGTTGAAATTAGTTAGGGCCGTAGCCTGGCTTAGAAGGTTCATAGAATTTCTGATGGTGCTTCGTTCACCGAGTCATGAAGGATCCGCTCATCTAGGATGTTTAAAGGTCAAGGAACTTGACATCGCCAAGCGTAAAATTTTATTGATGGTTCAGAAAGAAGTGTATGGAGAAATACTTAGTGGATTTAAAAACAATGGTAAAGTAGTTAGTCACAATGGTCTGAAGGGCTTATCACCGATAATGCTTGATGGGTTACTCTGCGTTGGAGGTCGACTAAGCTACTCAGATTTCTCAAATGCCTTTAAACATCCAATAATATTGCCCAGTCGACACTTAGTGACAGGAATGATAATTAGACATTATCATAAGGAACAAGGTCACACAGGAACGTCACAAGTGCTAGCCACGATTCGAAAAAGTTATTGGATAATAAAAGGAACCGGCACGGTTAAGAGAGTGATAGGAAAGTGTGTGATCTGCCGGCGGTATACGATGGTTACAGGGCAACAATTGATGGCACCACTTCCAGCTTGTAGAGTGCAACAAGGATGGTATAGCTTCTCAGCCGTGGGAGTAGACTACTTTGGACCCCTTTTTGTCAAAAGAGGAAGATCATCAGAAAAAAGATATGGATGCGTATTTACTTGCTTGCAAACCCGAGCAGTACATATTGAAATGACACATAGTTTGAATACTGATTCGTTTATAATGGCCTTGTTACGTTTTATTGGAAGAAGAAGGAAACCTCCGGAGATTTACAGTGATAGTGCGTCAAGCTTCATGGGAGCAGATTCTGAGTTAAGGAGGTTTGTGCAACAGTCGAATCAGCAGAAGATAAATATTGAATTGTCAGCGAGGTCCTCATCCAACTGCATGGGTGTAATTTGGGGAAGAGTGATTAGGTCTATACCAAGACTGTTATTGTTGATCACAAGAGAACAGGTGAAGCAGGTCTCCTTGAAGCTTTGGATTAGTCTTTGTTGTTATTAACGTAGTGAGGTCGAGTAGGCGTACTGTTGTAAGTCCTACTCGTTCCTATGGTGTGATATGTTATATAATGAACCATGACCGTAGGCATCAAGGTAGCTTGTGTGGTATGGAGGGATTTTGGGGGCCGGTGTAAGATCCATTTTGAATGTGTTGTGTGTTGGTGAAAATCCCTCCATGTATATACTTGTACTTTGTTCCTATTGATTCCCTTAGTTGTACATTGTTGTATTTTGATTACATTTGAGTTGTTAATACTTGTATTTTTTATTATAGTTTTTGTTTTCTTACGCATTCACTAAGTTTGTGTTTCTTCCTGAACTGCATCTGTGTTGTTTTACTTGACACTTGTTCTTGGCGGTAGCCATATTGAATTGTTCCTCCTGTTGTGTGTGATCTATCCAGCCAGGATAGAATAACGTTGATTTGTTGTGATTGGTAAATTTCTTGCATCCTTTATCAACTTTCTTATTTATTGTAATTAGATTTGATCAATTGAACAATTATTGGTTGGATAGCTGAGTGGTTATATTTGTTTAGGTAATAATGTACACTTAAATTTATGATAAATTTAGAACCGCTATCTTACCTAATTACTTTGTTTTGGTTTCAATCGGGCGAGGGCGCGTATCTAACTCATCCAGACAGCTGTCCAGCAGTCCAAACGTAGTTTGGATCTTACAGTTCTAAACAAATATTTGGTCGAATTCGTTTGGCTTTCGTTTCGTTGATTCCAATCATCGTCTCTGGGAATATCTGGTTGTTCGCTTCCGATGCCAAACAATCGTCGAAGGAAATTAAGTCCAAGGCTTGTGGATGTTAAAAGAGATGAACAAAAGGATGGATCCCCTCAATCAAGGCAAGTGCCTTCTGATGCTTCTATGTGTCATGGTTCATATTCTAATAAGGACGATTGTAATTATAGTGAATCTAGTTGTGATATAATGGCAGATGGCATAGAGAATCTTAATTTAGACGTGAAGCAAGCAAAAAGCGTAAGGCCTACGGCGTTTTCATAGGTCCAGAGTTACCAAAGGTTGAGTTAAGTTATTTTGACGGTCAACCAAGAGGTTACTGGAAGTTTTTAAGGGAGTTTGAGACCTATGTGGAATCAAGGGTCAAGGATGATGGTCAACGCTTGCTTTATTTGATACATTATTGTAAGGGTAAAGCGAAAACAGCCATTGAGGGTTGTGTTATGTTGGAAGCCTCTTTTGGTTACAAGAAGGCCAAAGAAATTCTAAAACGGTTGTTCGGACAGGCGCATGTAATCGCTCGGGAGACTTTAGAGGACTTATTCAAAACTACAAATGTTGATTACAGTGATCCTGAGCAACTAACAAATCTAGCTATTAGAATGGAAAATTGTTCTATGGTTTTGAAACAGATGAAGTATACTGCCGACTTAAATTCTCTAATTACCTTAGAGAGAATAGTAGGACTCTTACCTCAAGTTATGCAAGCCCAGTGGGCGGACTGGGTGGGTGAATTGACTGAAGATAATAGAGAACCAACCTTTGACGAGCTTACCCAATTTATAGCATCCCGCGCGAGAGTATCTAATAGTAGGTTTGGACGGTTAGCGAATCGTCCGAGAAAGGGATACAACTTAAAGACAAATTGTCACTTGCAATTAGAGCAGGAGAGTAACTCGAGAGCTAAATGCAGGGTGTGTTCCCAGGACCATGCTATTTATAAATGTCCAAAATTTTTAGCGCTCACCGTTCAAGAGAGATGGTCTCAAGCAAAAGTTAATGGCATCTGTTTTGTCTGCCTTAGGCAAGGGCATAAAGTTAATGAATGTAAGCTGGCAAAACGTTGTAACGTTAATGGTTGTGAGAGGAAACACCATTCTTTGTTGCACAGCGAGAGTGAGAAACCTGATATCCCGAATTGTTGTGGATTTACTAAATCCCTAAGTAGCCAAGTGTGCCTAGGAATGATTCCTGTACGGTTGAGGTTGGGAAATGCCGAAATGGTAGGTTATGCTTTGTTGGATAACGGGTCGGATGTAACGCTGATAAAATCTAGCTGTTTGAGGTATCTCGGGCTGAAGGAAGACCGAGCGTCAGTGGTAGTAGAGACTGTGGGTGGTAATAGGACAATGCCGGTCACAAAGACCCCTTTTGAGGTATATTCTCTAGATCGGTCAGGACATGTTACGATCGAAGGAGCTCTGATTGTGGCAGGTATACCAGGTCATAAGCCAACAAGGTCGGCAGTGAACAGCCTAGTTAAGTGGCCACATTTAAGGGATGTACCAATAGATAACTTAGACTCTGAAGAAGTTCTGCTGTTGATTGGTTGCGACGTACCAGAAGCACACTGGGTGTTAGACCAGCGGTTGGGTGGAAGAAAAACCCGTACGCTGTGAAGACGTTGCTGGGGTGGACGGTCTTCGGACCTGCGTCATGTCCGGAATATAGGAAAAGAGTTGTCAATCATACTAGTAAGATACAGACTTTGGAGAATGAAATACGTAAACTTTATGATGTAGAGTTTTCTGATGTTAATTCAAAGGATAAATCAGTATCAATAGAAGATAAGGAGGCTATAAGGATTGTGGAAGGGAGCTTAAGCTTCGAAAATGGTCATTTTGCGGTTCCTGTACCATGGAAAGTGAACTCAAATATGAAAGGGAGGAATTATGAAGTGGCAAACAATAGACTACAGAGCTTGAAGCGTAGATTGTTGAAAGATGACATTCTGTATATCAAGTATACAAAAGGTATTGAAAGTAATTTTATTAAGGGCTATGCGGAGAAGATCCCTGAAATACAGTTGAGACCTAGTTATCACCCCCGGTGGTACTTACCTCACCATGCAGTCTTAAATCTGAAAAAGCCAGCGAACTTTGCCTTGAATAAGGCGGCCCGAATATTCTCTGATGATTATGTTGTAGATTATGTCAAGAATAATTTCTATGTCGATGATTGCTTGATATCCATTCCCACCTGTGATCAAGCAAAGAGTTTCGTTAAGCAGATAAGTGAATTATTATGTAGAGGAAGTATGCAAAAAATGACCGATCTTGAATATTGGTTCAAATGTCCTACTTTATTTCATGGTGAATTTTATATAACAATCACTGAATGTCCGGAACCTACTCCTGAAGATATTGAGTTTAGAAAAACTGCTGTGGTCAACTTGAGTAGTATAAAGCACAACATGTCACCTATTCTCTCTTATTACTCCGAGTGGTTGAAATTAGTTAGGGCCGTAGCCTGGCTTAGAAGGTTCATAGAATTTCTGATGGTGCTTCGTTCACCGAGTCATGAAGGATCCGCTCATCTAGGATGTTTAAAGGTCAAGGAACTTGACATCGCCAAGCGTAAAATTTTATTGATGGTTCAGAAAGAAGTGTATGGAGAAATACTTAGTGGATTTAAAAACAATGGTAAAGTAGTTAGTCACAATGGTCTGAAGGGCTTATCACCGATAATGCTTGATGGGTTACTCTGCGTTGGAGGTCGACTAAGCTACTCAGATTTCTCAAATGCCTTTAAACATCCAATAATATTGCCCAGTCGACACTTAGTGACAGGAATGATAATTAGACATTATCATAAGGAACAAGGTCACACAGGAACGTCACAAGTGCTAGCCACGATTCGAAAAAGTTATTGGATAATAAAAGGAACCGGCACGGTTAAGAGAGTGATAGGAAAGTGTGTGATCTGCCGGCGGTATACGATGGTTACAGGGCAACAATTGATGGCACCACTTCCAGCTTGTAGAGTGCAACAAGGATGGTATAGCTTCTCAGCCGTGGGAGTAGACTACTTTGGACCCCTTTTTGTCAAAAGAGGAAGATCATCAGAAAAAAGATATGGATGCGTATTTACTTGCTTGCAAACCCGAGCAGTACATATTGAAATGACACATAGTTTGAATACTGATTCGTTTATAATGGCCTTGTTACGTTTTATTGGAAGAAGAAGGAAACCTCCGGAGATTTACAGTGATAGTGCGTCAAGCTTCATGGGAGCAGATTCTGAGTTAAGGAGGTTTGTGCAACAGTCGAATCAGCAGAAGATAAATATTGAATTGTCAGCGAGGTCCTCATCCAACAGCATGGGTGTAATTTGGGGAAGAGTGATTAGGTCTATACCAAGACTGTTATTGTTGATCACAAGAGAACAGGTGAAGCAGGTCTCCTTGAAGCTTTGGATTAGTCTTTGTTGTTATTAACGTAGTGAGGTCGAGTAGGCGTACTGTTGTAAGTCCTACTCGTTCCTATGGTGTGATATGTTATATAATGAACCATGACCGTAGGCATCAAGGTAGCTTGTGTGGTATGGAGGGATTTTGGGGGCCGGTGTAAGATCCATTTTGAATGTGTTGTGTGTTGGTGAAAATCCCTCCATGTATATACTTGTACTTTGTTCCTATTGATTCCCTTAGTTGTACATTGTTGTATTTTGATTACATTTGAGTTGTTAATACTTGTATTTTTATTATAGTTTTTGTTTTCTTACGCATTCACTAAGTTTGTGTTTCTTCCTGAACTGCATCTGTGTTGTTTTACTTGACACTTGTTCTTGGCGGTAGCCATATTGAATTGTTCCTCCTGTTGTGTGTGATCTATCCAGCCAGGATAGAATAACGTTGATTTGTTGTGATTGGTAAATTTCTTGCATCCTTTATCAACTTTCTTATTTATTGTAATTAGATTTGATCAATTGAACAATTATTGGTTGGATAGCTGAGTGGTTATATTTGTTTAGGTAATAATGTACACTTAAATTTATGATAAATTTAGAACCGCTATCTTACCTAATTACTTTGTTTTGGTTTCAATCGGGCGAGGGCGCGTATCTAACTCATCCAGACAGCTGTCCAGCAGTCCAAACGTAGTTTGGATCTTACAGTTCTAAACAAATATTTGGTCGAATTCGTTTGGCTTTCGTTTCGTTGATTCCAATCATCGTCTCTGGGAATATCTGGTTGTTCGCTTCCGATGCCAAACAATCGTCGAAGGAAATTAAGTCCAAGGCTTGTGGATGTTAAAAGAGATGAACAAAAGGATGGATCCCCTCAATCAAGGCAAGTGCCTTCTGATGCTTCTATGTGTCATGGTTCATATTCTAATAAGGACGATTGTAATTATAGTGAATCTAGTTGTGATATAATGGCAGATGGCATAGAGAATCTTAATTTAGACGTGAAGCAAGCAAAAAGCGTAAGGCCTACGGCGTTTTCATAGGTCCAGAGTTACCAAAGGTTGAGTTAAGTTATTTTGACGGTCAACCAAGAGGTTACTGGAAGTTTTTAAGGGAGTTTGAGACCTATGTGGAATCAAGGGTCAAGGATGATGGTCAACGCTTGCTTTATTTGATACATTATTGTAAGGGTAAAGCGAAAACAGCCATTGAGGGTTGTGTTATGTTGGAAGCCTCTTTTGGTTACAAGAAGGCCAAAGAAATTCTAAAACGGTTGTTCGGACAGGCGCATGTAATCGCTCGGGAGACTTTAGAGGACTTATTCAAAACTACAAATGTTGATTACAGTGATCCTGAGCAACTAACAAATCTAGCTATTAGAATGGAAAATTGTTCTATGGTTTTGAAACAGATGAAGTATACTGCCGACTTAAATTCTCTAATTACCTTAGAGAGAATAGTAGGACTCTTACCTCAAGTTATGCAAGCCCAGTGGGCGGACTGGGTGGGTGAATTGACTGAAGATAATAGAGAACCAACCTTTGACGAGCTTACCCAATTTATAGCATCCCGCGCGAGAGTATCTAATAGTAGGTTTGGACGGTTAGCGAATCGTCCGAGAAAGGGATACAACTTAAAGACAAATTGTCACTTGCAATTAGAGCAGGAGAGTAACTCGAGAGCTAAATGCAGGGTGTGTTCCCAGGACCATGCTATTTATAAATGTCCAAAATTTTTAGCGCTCACCGTTCAAGAGAGATGGTCTCAAGCAAAAGTTAATGGCATCTGTTTTGTCTGCCTTAGGCAAGGGCATAAAGTTAATGAATGTAAGCTGGCAAAACGTTGTAACGTTAATGGTTGTGAGAGGAAACACCATTCTTTGTTGCACAGCGAGAGTGAGAAACCTGATATCCCGAATTGTTGTGGATTTACTAAATCCCTAAGTAGCCAAGTGTGCCTAGGAATGATTCCTGTACGGTTGAGGTTGGGAAATGCCGAAATGGTAGGTTATGCTTTGTTGGATAACGGGTCGGATGTAACGCTGATAAAATCTAGCTGTTTGAGGTATCTCGGGCTGAAGGAAGACCGAGCGTCAGTGGTAGTAGAGACTGTGGGTGGTAATAGGACAATGCCGGTCACAAAGACCCCTTTTGAGGTATATTCTCTAGATCGGTCAGGACATGTTACGATCGAAGGAGCTCTGATTGTGGCAGGTATACCAGGTCATAAGCCAACAAGGTCGGCAGTGAACAGCCTAGTTAAGTGGCCACATTTAAGGGATGTACCAATAGATAACTTAGACTCTGAAGAAGTTCTGCTGTTGATTGGTTGCGACGTACCAGAAGCACACTGGGTGTTAGACCAGCGGTTGGGTGGAAGAAAAACCCGTACGCTGTGAAGACGTTGCTGGGGTGGACGGTCTTCGGACCTGCGTCATGTCCGGAATATAGGAAAAGAGTTGTCAATCATACTAGTAAGATACAGACTTTGGAGAATGAAATACGTAAACTTTATGATGTAGAGTTTTCTGATGTTAATTCAAAGGATAAATCAGTATCAATAGAAGATAAGGAGGCTATAAGGATTGTGGAAGGGAGCTTAAGCTTCGAAAATGGTCATTTTGCGGTTCCTGTACCATGGAAAGTGAACTCAAATATGAAAGGGAGGAATTATGAAGTGGCAAACAATAGACTACAGAGCTTGAAGCGTAGATTGTTGAAAGATGACATTCTGTATATCAAGTATACAAAAGGTATTGAAAGTAATTTTATTAAGGGCTATGCGGAGAAGATCCCTGAAATACAGTTGAGACCTAGTTATCACCCCCGGTGGTACTTACCTCACCATGCAGTCTTAAATCTGAAAAAGCCAGCGAACTTTGCCTTGAATAAGGCGGCCCGAATATTCTCTGATGATTATGTTGTAGATTATGTCAAGAATAATTTCTATGTCGATGATTGCTTGATATCCATTCCCACCTGTGATCAAGCAAAGAGTTTCGTTAAGCAGATAAGTGAATTATTATGTAGAGGAAGTATGCAAAAAATGACCGATCTTGAATATTGGTTCAAATGTCCTACTTTATTTCATGGTGAATTTTATATAACAATCACTGAATGTCCGGAACCTACTCCTGAAGATATTGAGTTTAGAAAAACTGCTGTGGTCAACTTGAGTAGTATAAAGCACAACATGTCACCTATTCTCTCTTATTACTCCGAGTGGTTGAAATTAGTTAGGGCCGTAGCCTGGCTTAGAAGGTTCATAGAATTTCTGATGGTGCTTCGTTCACCGAGTCATGAAGGATCCGCTCATCTAGGATGTTTAAAGGTCAAGGAACTTGACATCGCCAAGCGTAAAATTTTATTGATGGTTCAGAAAGAAGTGTATGGAGAAATACTTAGTGGATTTAAAAACAATGGTAAAGTAGTTAGTCACAATGGTCTGAAGGGCTTATCACCGATAATGCTTGATGGGTTACTCTGCGTTGGAGGTCGACTAAGCTACTCAGATTTCTCAAATGCCTTTAAACATCCAATAATATTGCCCAGTCGACACTTAGTGACAGGAATGATAATTAGACATTATCATAAGGAACAAGGTCACACAGGAACGTCACAAGTGCTAGCCACGATTCGAAAAAGTTATTGGATAATAAAAGGAACCGGCACGGTTAAGAGAGTGATAGGAAAGTGTGTGATCTGCCGGCGGTATACGATGGTTACAGGGCAACAATTGATGGCACCACTTCCAGCTTGTAGAGTGCAACAAGGATGGTATAGCTTCTCAGCCGTGGGAGTAGACTACTTTGGACCCCTTTTTGTCAAAAGAGGAAGATCATCAGAAAAAAGATATGGATGCGTATTTACTTGCTTGCAAACCCGAGCAGTACATATTGAAATGACACATAGTTTGAATACTGATTCGTTTATAATGGCCTTGTTACGTTTTATTGGAAGAAGAAGGAAACCTCCGGAGATTTACAGTGATAGTGCGTCAAGCTTCATGGAAGCAGATTCTGAGTTAAGGAGGTTTGTGCAACAGTCGAATCAGCAGAAGATAAATATTGAATTGTCAGCGAGGTCCTCATCCAACAGCATGAGTGTAATTTGGGGAAGAGTGATTAGGTCTATACCAAGACTGTTATTGTTGATCACAAGAGAACAGGTGAAGCAGGTCTCCTTGAAGCTTTGGATTAGTCTTTGTTGTTATTAACGTAGTGAGGTCGAGTAGGCGTACTGTTGTAAGTCCTACTCGTTCCTATGGTGTGATATGTTATATAATGAACCATGACCGTAGGCATCAAGGTAGCTTGTGTGGTATGGAGGGATTTTGGGGGCCGGTGTAAGATCCATTTTGAATGTGTTGTGTGTTGGTGAAAATCCCTCCATGTATATACTTGTACTTTGTTCCTATTGATTCCCTTAGTTGTACATTGTTGTATTTTGATTACATTTGAGTTGTTAATACTTGTATTTTTTATTATAGTTTTTGTTTTCTTACGCATTCACTAAGTTTGTGTTTCTTCCTGAACTGCATCTGTGTTGTTTTACTTGACACTTGTTCTTGGCGGTAGCCATATTGAATTGTTCCTCCTGTTGTGTGTGATCTATCCAGCCAGGATAGAATAACGTTGATTTGTTGTGATTGGTAAATTTCTTGCATCCTTTATCAACTTTCTTATTTATTGTAATTAGATTTGATCAATTGAACAATTATTGGTTGGATAGCTGAGTGGTTATATTTGTTTAGGTAATAATGTACACTTAAATTTATGATAAATTTAGAACCGCTATCTTACCTAATTACTTTGTTTTGGTTTCAATCGGGCGAGGGCGCGTATCTAACTCATCCAGACAGCTGTCCAGCAGTCCAAACGTAGTTTGGATCTTACAATAGTTTCTAGATGTCGTCACAAAACATTGTCATGAAAACCACGTAATACAATCGATGAGATTAGTGAAACTACTAACAAGAAAACAGTCGATGAATCAGCTTGTAGTTGTCACCACTTGGTGTTATTTTTTAGTGGTTATGTTTATATAATGTAGATTATTTCAGTATGTTTCTCTATCAGTCGCTCATTCAGAAAATATCTCAGAAACGTGTCAGTCTAGCATAAGGTTTAGCGACACAATCATTCACTCAATTTATCGGTAAAGGAGGTTGACCAAAACCCCTGAAAAGTGAAAACATCACTGTCGAACTGACCGAGGTTTATTCTATTATCATTGACGTGAGTTAAGAGTTGTGACAACCTCGATTACATCTTATTCTTTCCCTGAAAACCTCATTAACAGCACTTATTGTTAATTATCGTGTAAAAATTTATTTAGCCGAAAGTATCGCACAATACCGTGTCAGCATTATCTATCGCACATGATCTTAATTGACCTCAATATCGTACAATCTCTCAAGATCATGCAAATCGATCTCCATATTATCCCAGAATTTCGGTTTACTAATACTCGTAGGATTTATACTATTCTCTTGGTAATCTTCTGCGCACGATACTCCCACCCGACGTTGTACTGAACCAAAGTCATGTCAGTTCTGGCGGGAGAGATCTGCAGTGGTACTGGTACCAACCATAAGATAATCGAAGCTAAACATATGATTTACATTCGGCGTTTAACACGGACAGAAGGACGGTGATGTTGAACGCGGGAACAGTTGTTCGGCATGGCACGATAAGCCCTTTGAGACGTGCTCATTCTATGTAACTTGTTCACATTCATACTTAATACGTTACTCTACCCCCATCCCAAATGTATTATTTAGAAAAATCATATTGTCACGATACAGGTCAGCGTGCACAGTGATGTGACTTCCACGCATGGTCTCATAGATTAAACTGTCACATAATGGCAAGTCTTGAATTTCAGGATTAGTTCTATTATTGTAGTACTAATACTCAACTAGACCACAATTTTAAAGCCTAGCCATAACGTCTTTCCAATCCTCATGGAGTTGAATGCGCGTAAAGCACATGTTAGAAACAGCATCGTCAGTTGTTCTGAAATAGTGACTGCGAAAGATGACAGCTATCGTGAATGTGACTCACCAGGACGAAGAGTAATAATCCAGAACAAAGCCCAAAGTATTATCAGCTCTAACATGTTTGACAGTGAATTTATAATGATACCACGTTTGATTGATTTTAAAGACAAGACTGAATACGCAACAGTCTCATAAATGGCGCATAAATCCTAGAATAAAGCACCATTATTTGCCGTAAAGTATGAGCTTATACCACTCGAAATGCGCAAAAGTGAGCAAAGTAACAGACTTTTAGTACATAAGTTGAAGAGGCGCTACCGTGGGGCAGCTGAAAGGATCATTACATTAGCCTTCATAGAGAATCGGAGTTACGCGTGGCGGCTACTGTTTGCCTGTTGCTATGTCATGACATGGCAAATTTGAGAGTAGTAGACTAGGGGATGTTGTCAAGATGAGGACTTCTCCCAGTACAACTGAGTGGAACATATCCGGACCAAGATTTGCTTTGTTGTGAAGATAGTGAGATGCTTGTCAAACCAATTTTGTGTTTAGTTTAGCCTAAGAGATTCAAGTAAAGTAGCATTCGCATTCCTCGTGAGAATATGTTGTGGACGACAATAGAAAAGTTTTAAAACATTTTTAGAGCTCTGTGGCATCACTTAAAAACTTTGACTATATCTTATCGAGGAGGAGTTACATGACGTAATAGATTTTTATGAATTTAAACGAATAGATCGATCAGCCTAATCTATTAACGGCCTTCGTCTTTTCTTGAAGCCTTTGTGAACTGATTCTTAGCTTGATTCAAAGACTATGAATTTCATCAGGTAGCTTCTTTGCATTTTAAGTACATAAACGTTTTTATTCTGTGTGACCTTTGACAGCACGGTAATTTTAGAAAATATGTGAACTACATACGTGCTTGGAGAATTTCATGACATAAGCAGTTATAAATTTTGGAGAGCATACAAATCATACAAAAGTTAGGCTTCTTAAATCACCAGTTGTAAATCGACGTTTACGGGCATATATCCGTAATCACTGAACACGTTTCACGTCGTTACAGATATTTTATCGCGAAGTTGTGGAGGAATTCCAGGAAATAACATCACTTTAAGACAGGGTAAAGGTGAAATAATGCTCGATATTGTCCTTCACATCAATGGGATACTAGCTGGCCTATAATGAACATCTGTTCTCGATCCATTCTGGTACCGACCGTAGCTGCTACCTTGACGTGGTGGTCGGGCTTGTCTATCGTGATGACCGAACCGGGCTATACTGGATGAAACATATATTCCTGTAGGTTTTAACATGCCAGACAGGTCGATTGTAGAACGGTAAGACTAAAAGTAGCAACTCGGGGTCAGAGGGTGAATTTGTACTCCTGACTGTAGCGGGGCCTGACTGCAGTGAAGTGTTTCCTTAAGACAACCAGAATCTGCAGCGATGCTGCCTTCTCACAAGCAGGGATGAGGTTAAAAACGATAGACCATAAAAACGTCAAACCTCACCTTACCTCACGGATTTCAGTCTCCGGCTGCAAGGTCTTTTGAAGAACGGAACTAACACGTTAAAAACTTCCCCAAAAAGGCCGTGCGCGACCGGCCTCAAGCAGTTGCCCCTTGAGATGTGTGGTCAAGCCCCCATGTCGTTAAGGTCAACACTATTCCAACTTCCTTTTCAGGTTCCTCAAATAATACCCTTCCACTGTGTGGGCAACCGGGGAGTGACACCAGCCCTCATACCCGATGGTCAAGATCAAATCCTTCATACACCTCCTAATGACTATCAGATCTCCCCGACTAACCCTTCTCAAGTTTCTCTATCACTTTGTGATATGTAGGGGCTTTTAACATCCGAATACTATACCAAATAGGACAACAGGCTTCTTTAGCTAGAATTTTAGAATCTCGCGCCATCGATGTGTGCTGAGTTTCCCAAACGCGCATACAGGATCCAAGTAGCGTCCTTTATTTGACCTCACTATATCAAAGTAAAGAACCAACTCGATTCACGCTTCATGTATCTAGAAACCCTGATGCTGCTTCCCGTGGCCTCGCTGGTGTAGTTATAGCATTGAGTCATAGGGCAGAACTAGCTCTCTTAGACTGGATCCCAGTAGACAGTCGTTTGTGCGCTGTTTGAATAAATGGAACAATAAGGAATCGGAAAGATACGGACACTCTTCGTTACCTCTTCGTCGTCTCTGCCTATTCTCCCACTGACTGCAGCGCAGATGATGTAAAAGATGAGTTTTGCAGAAATCTTTCCGACCTTCTCCGAAAAGCTAGGGGCTTTGATATGGTAATAGTGGCTGGTGACTTTAATGCTCAAATAGGTAAGCCAAGCGAAAGGGAAAGATACCTGGGTGGATCTTATAGTGTCGTGGCTCAAAGAACAGATAATGGCGACCGTCTGTTACAGTTATGCTCAGATAACCGCCTGTTCCTTGCAAATACTAGCTGTAAGCATAAGGAAAAACATCTTTTAACATGTAGACCCTCTAATTCGTCCCAACGTTGGACCCAAATAGATCACATCGCTATCAGTCACCGATGGATGGGTTCGATAGAAGACTGTCGCTCATACTGGAGCACATGCTTAGATTTAGGTCATGCTCTAGTACGAGCGCGTATCTGTCTGCGTCTTACTGGAAGTAGGAAAGACGCTGCAAGGAAACCTCTTAGGGTCCTACTTAATGATAGTCAAGCTAAGAGAATATTTCAGGAACAACTAGAAAAACAGTTAGGCAGCCATATAGGTGATGCCCACCCCGAGGCAGCATGGAATGGTATCCGAAAAGCTGTGGAAACAGCAGTGTTATCTGCTAGTAAGGTAACCCATAAGGTTAGGGATCAACACTGGATCTCAGCAGCATCTATCGCACTGATAGATGCTCGGAAACTCATTCCACCTGGCTCTGAACATAATGAAGAGCGCAGTCAGCTTAAGCGCAAGCTGACAAGAAGCCTACGCAATGATCGCGAACAGTGGTGGGTGGCGAAAGCAAGAGAGATGGAAAAGGCAGCGGCAATAGGTAATAGCAGACAATTGTTCATACTCGTTAAGGAAACTGGAATTAGGGACCCGACCGTTAGCGAAATAATTTCAGAGAAAGATGGACATATTATTCATTCTCAATCCGGGAGATTGGATCGATGGACAGAACACTTCAGGGATCAGTTCAACTGGCCTTCAGCCACACTTCGGTTTCCCACGATCTCTAGTCAACCTGAATGGCAAGTTAATTTAGGTCCTCCGACTCTTTATGAAGTTGAAAAAAAGCTATCGGAAATCTGAAGCGAGGGAGAGCAGGAGGCCCTGACAGGTTTACTCCTGAGATTTTTAAGGATGGTGGTTCAGTATTAGCAGTGAGATTAACTGAGGTCTTAGGTAGAACTTTGGAACTGAACACAATCACATCTGACTGCTCTCAATCACTGTTTGGGCCAGTCTATAAGAAAGGACAAAAGTCCTTGTGCGATGCAATTTCCTACAGGTGTAACTCCAAACTATTCTCTAGACTGTCAACACAGTCTTGGTTTAGCCAAAGTCAGAACAAGTAAGCTTTTTGGCTTGATAAGCTTTATCTGTTTCTAAAACACAAATTAACACGGTTGATGTACAAAACAAACAGTACAGTCTATTAACACATGGAAAAACAGAGACATAAATAACATACCGAACAATAGCTAGAGGATAGGAAAAATGAGTCAACAAGGCATATATTGTTTTATAATGTGATTGGTGAATGAACAAGACAGTCATGCAAGGTCGAAAACAGTTAATGTGGTGGTGGGCGTTTCACTTTATCATTGGTGAGTTCGTTTATCGATAACACTTTACAGTCCTTTTGTGACAATCACAGAGGAATCAGTTTGACTAATGTAGTGTCTAAAATATTAGCTGCAGTAACACTTCGATGTCTAACCAAAGCTGGTGAAGAGCAGACTTTAGAGAACCAGGCTGGTTTTCGATCTGGAAGTGGTTGTATAAACCAGATATTCACACTACGTCAGGTCCTAGAACATAGACACACGTTCAGACGTCCCACAATCGTAGTATTTCTCGATCTTAAGACGGCATTTGACTGTTGATCGTGAGGTTCTATGGCAGTGTTTGTCATTGAAAGGAGTACCAAAGAAGTACATCAACATTATACAGGTTCTCTACTTGAACACAACTGGCCGAGTAAGAGATAATGGCGAACTGTCATCAGAATCGATTATCTCAAGTGGTCTTCGTCAGGGCTGTCCACGCTCTCCACTCATGTTTAACTTTTTCGTTGACGTGCTTTTACAGACGACACTTTCCTTATCTAGAATATACCGATGACAGTTCTATTTGGTGAAGACACTAACAAAATGCAGAGTCTTTTAAACACTCTTAGCAACGGTGCAAGCATGTTCGGCATGCGATTCTCTCCCTAGAAAAGCAAAATGTTACTTCAGCATTGGGTTGCATCGACACCCGGACTAATGATAGGGAGTGAAGTAGTTCAGCGTGTCGATCGCTTCACTTGTGATATGGTGTGTGACAAAATCTCAGCACAGATACAGAAGGCTCGACTAGCTTATACCAACTTGCGGCATTTGTGGCGTAGGCGAGATATCCGTCTACCAACCAAAGGACGTGTTCACTGTGTAGCAGTTCGTCGCATCCTACTTTATGGCTGTGAAACATGGATGGCATGAGTAGAGGATATTCTTAGGTTACTAGTATTTGATCATAGGTATCTTCAAACAAATACTCGTATATCGTAGGACCATGGAGTAATTAACGCAGTTGTTAGGAAACGGATAAGAGGTAAGGATGGCAAACCGATTGATGAAGTGGTGAAACTTCATCAGTTGAGATGGCTGGGACATGTATTACATATGCCGAACCAACTACTGCCTCGACGTGCGATGTTTTATGGTGTAGGAGTAGGTTGGGAGTAAGCTAGGGCTGGCCAGATCAAAACATGGCACAAGTCCATGAAGTAACTGACAAGTGGACTAAGTCACGCTGGTAGGTGTAGAATTCCTGGCTGAGATCTGCGAGATGATAGCAACCGATGGATAGAGACCCTGAAAGACAAAGTTTAAGATCGCTTCGAATGGCACAGGTGTATATGTAGAACTATGGTCTACTATGATATTAGTACTGCTCTTATAATAGACCTAATCCTAAATTTGTAGATTTGTCATGATATAACTGCCTAACCTATAAGATCTTACGTGGAAGTCACACCATCGACTACACCAACTCACTGTATCGTATCAATTACCAATACATGATGTAGAACAAGGTTAGGCTAGAGAAGGAACAATATATTTAATATGAATAGAAGATATAAGGTAACATTCAGCAGAGACCACGCCTGCATAGCCGAGCCATGCCACTCGATCAACTCCAGTGCATTCAATTCCTTCTCCGCGCCTTCTCCATTGTTAGGTATTTCCCCGAGTTAAATATTGAATATCTATTTTCTGAGTAGTCTCGTGTTCACAGCTTTGTGGATTGTGTGGCTATTGTCCAATGCCACTACACTACTCTCCCACCAGAATCAACGTGATGTTGGTTCGATACGAAATTGGATGGGATCGTCGCGCGCCGGAGGTTACCAAGGATAATAAGGATCCTCTGGGTATTGATAAGCTGAAAGATAAATAAAAAAGAAGGCGGCAGCATCTGGTCGGGAAATACATGTAATAATCTTAAAATATCTGCTTTCATGGTTAGCACGCTTAAAATGAAAATTTGGTTGAAGATTATTTGAACTTTAAAAAATGGGATTACAATAATAATAATAAAACGATGCGTGTTAATAACTTAACTTATAGGTAGTAATTATTTTGTGTTTAGAAATATTAAAATAATGAATATTGTAGAAATGTTAATATTGGTATTAGTTTTGGTTTAAATTATGAAATCAGATAACGATTATGCCGGTAAGTTGTCCATATGAATTGATTTCCAATTGCATCTGTATTAGTAGGCTAACTGAAGGAACAAAAGTATACCGTGGAGAAGAATTCCAACTAGTGTTCCAGTTAGTTTGATACGGTTTATTTAGTTACGGGGAGATTTTCTCAACCTCATTTTTACTTGACCGTGATAGAATTTAGTAATACTACTAATACACATGAATGGTTATCAAAATAAAACTTAAATACATGAGTGATAATTATATGGATTTTGGACAGATAGCTAGGAACAAATCGTTAAACATGAGTGTGTTCGTAAGAGACATGCTCTAGACTCAATGTTCTGATCTGCGATAGACTATTTATTTATATTTATACTTGCCGGCTGATGGGCATACAAGTTAGTTGCACGTATGCGGGCAGAATACGATTTAAATGAGATATGGTGATTACAAGTTACTGAAATCAGTTAAGCCTGTGTCACATTATTAAGTGATGTGGTGCTGTAAGATGTACTCGGCCAAATACGTTTTTACAAGATGAATAACAGTGAGTGATGCTCATGTGATTATCAGGGAGTACATAAGTTGTAACCAAGGGGCGTACACTCCCAACTCATGTCTATGATAATGGCTTGAACCTTAGTCAGTGTTGGGGTAAATTCGACATTAATGTTTTCAGTTTGCAGGAGATTTGCTCGACTGCTTATATTGATTATTTGCATGCATTATTGTGTCGCTAAACCATCAATTAGACTGACAAGGTTTTGAGATATTTACTGAATGAGCAACTGATAGAGAAACATACTGTAATCATCTGTAGTGAATGAAGATAAAAGAAAAACAACACTAGTGATAATTATAAGTCGATTTGCTGACCGATTTTGTTAACAGTTTCATTAATTTTATCAATCATATTACGTGATTGTCAAGTCATGACAATGCTTTATGACGATATCCTGAAACTATTATGTTTAACTAGTCATAATGTTGAATGAGGATTAGTCAGTGGAAAAATAGGTATTGTTGCTTTAGGTGATTCGAAGTTATCAGAAATTTATAACGTTAAAGAATCCGAGACGCCTAATTTAATTATAAATTTCAATTTAGAAATATTCGTTTAGTGGTAATTCTAGTAGGCTACGGAGTTTTGATTTTAAACGTTTGTTTAGTCAACAGCTACCTGGGGATTTAGTTATTTGACTAGTGCCGTTGATAGTACCTAAATTTGTAATCTAATTATCTAAACTATGTCTGCATTTTAGGCTGCTACTATGATAAACCAATTCATAAACCCAAATACGATTAGCAACAACGACTATGATGGGTTTATTTATACACGTTAAAGGCGATTCAGATGGTTTCTAAATTTAGAAGACATGAAGATATAGTGTAACGTATGTACGGGCCAGGTTAACAAGCAGGTTGTTGACGTATATGACAATTAAAAAATAATGAACACGACCAGGCTGCTTATGAAACTTCAGGCAGGAATATGACGCGTTATAAACATTCCATAAGAAGTTACTGCATTCAGCCTAGGGACACTTACAAATATATGGCAAAAGCAACTGGAAAACATATATATGTTCAGTACAAAAAATCATTAAGTAAGATAGTTGAACTCGCCTGGATTATTTCTAAAAATTAGATTATTCAGTGGACGACATATATAACGCCATTCGTAAGGAGTAGTAATGATCCAAAAGTATCCAGAATAAAACATGCAGTATGGCAATTAATTCCAGGGTGCTTGATGGTGTTGATGTTTCTGCCACTCGCTCGGATTAGAACAATCGAATGAATTCAGTTAATTGTGTGGTTGTTATTGAACGAGCCATCTAAAATGACCTTATGATTGCAGAAAACCTATAGATGAAACTCACCGTATGTTTTTGGAGAAGTGTCATCCTTGTTGTTTGGCAATGGAACTCGAAAATATGAAATTAGGCAGGCAGTGGTCAGAAGAAAAGATATTACAGGATAGTGCATAGTTTAAAACAGGATGAGGTGTTAGGTGAAGGAACACTGATAATTAGATCCAGATAACTATTTAGTCCTTGATTGCATTGTTAGTCAATGTATACTTACGCTATTTACAGGTCATATTTGCTAGAGCTTGATGTTTAAACAAGTCTATGTTGCTGAAGCATGTAAATGCTATTAAAGCTTGTTAACGAACCATCAAAGCTAATTAGTTGATATAGATGATCAACTTTTATTATCGATTGAGCTAGTAAGTTATGTGAACTAATAGATATAACATTACGATAATATATGTGACCATTAATCAAAGGACTATTAGAATAGTGGGTTTACAAAAATAAAATCCGATTGAGAAGGTTAAGGTGGAAATAAGGATTAACAATAATAGGTTGCGTTTCTTTAGTTGGGCCCACCAATGTAGAACTATGGTCTACTATGATATTAGTACTGCTCTTATAATAGACCTAATCCTAAATTTGTAGATTTGTCATGATATAACTGCCTAACCTATAAGATCTTACGTGGAAGTCACACCATCGACTACACCAACTCACTGTATCGTATCAATTACCAATACATGATGTAGAACAAGGTTAGGCTAGAGAAGGAACAATATATTTAATATAATAATGTATTTCTGCATGTGCAGGTACACACCGTTTTTACAGGCATGATCTATAAATTACAACATTTGTTGGTTCGCAAAATGCTTCCCAACTTATTAAGTTTATAGTTGTTATAAAGTGATATCGTAGAGCGCTTGCTGTAAACTATGACCTTGAGAGGACGCGTACGTTAAGTTTGCTCCAAACGTCAGAAGTTTCATAGCTGTGCTCTCAGAGCAAGATTCTGAAGGAGAAAAAAAAAGAAAAAGAAACAGAGGAGCAGCAAGGCACTTGGATATGAACGCCAAAGGTTGCTTAACATTGTGTAGTAGAACGGACAGAAGTATAATAAATTAGAATAAATTCATATTATGTCTTGTTAGAGTGAAGTGAAGTCAGAGGCTCCATATTAGAGAATGTACTAATAAAGAACAACGAGTTGTGATGTTTAACAAGTTGGAGTAAGCTCACATGAAGGAAGGGAAGTCAAGGTTGGTACAAGGGAGGCGATTTATTAGAAGGGTGTGTATATAGAGGGTGAAGTGTTAAGAATACTAGTGACTATATCTTTTTTTGTCTTTTTTCTTTTCTTTTTTTGTCCATCCGATGTCAGCCACGCAATCCTAGTGTAAGAGTCCGAGTTAGCATGTTATAGGTTGTCTTAGTAGAATAGCTAATCCAGCATATTATTGGAAACATGAGTCTGAGTGGTGAGCGTAGGAAGACAATCTATATCTTAGATTGACTGTCTTATTCTCAATTATAAAGAGCCTGATACATACAAAATGTTCTGTCCCCACAAACACGGGTGGATTGAAGTTATCGCCCTCACCATCAATGCTTGCTGGTCAGTAACTCCACCCTCCCTCCTTTTGTGATGTTAGGCTCATTTAAGCTTATTTTTGTATATACGTCATACCTCACACAATCCTCTGTTTCACAACTTGTTGGAAAGCACTATTTCTATAAGTACCATTTTACAAGCTTATCAGGCAGTTACAAGCTGTGGACTGTGGGTAAAGCATCGATGCAGTGCCTCTGTTGACTATAGTATAAAGTATAGTTTGCCAAACAGAGTATAAGCGTTAAGAAGGGTATATTGTAGGATAGTTGTTTATTTAAGCAGGCGGAAAATGTATAGAAGTATGAGTTGTGGATAAGGGAACGAGTGGAGAAATAATATTAATTGCTAGTCAACATAGTGTACAGAAGAGTAAAAAGTTAATATAGGATAAACAGGAAGGAACTCACAGTAACTTGGTGCTGATGTTATTTTCTGTTGTCTTAACCAGTTGATTGGTAACAGGTTTCATAGATGCAAGACCACTGGTAGTAGGCAGCCGATTGTGGGGTCCTCTTGACTTTTTAGGGTGGTAATGAGAGTCCCTTATCGACCGAGTTTAGTTTAACAGTAATAATAGGTCCAGTGAGTTACCTGTCTACTTCAAGTGAAGAAATGGGGTGGAAAAAGTAATTAATACAACTGCAAAGTAGGAAAAATAAGGCAAACTGAACTTGAAGTCCATTTTGGTCTAGACATGGAGAGAGCCTATGATGTCTGAGTGGGGTGCAGATGTGTTCGTACGTGCAAGATCGGTGCGAGTGAGGACTTGATCAAGCAGTTTCACAAACGTATGTAGTTCATCTGCCATGCGAGTCTCGGAAGGAAGACTGTTCCATATTATTGCATACTTGGTGAGGAAGAAGTTTTCCCGAGTTTTGATCTGTATTTCTCAACTTTGACCGTAGATACTTTGTTTCGAAGTTCGTATTCATGTGAATCTCGGGCAAGAATTATCTGACATGTTGAGTAAGTAAGGTTTTTGAGTAGTTTGAAGTAGAGAATCAAATTAGACCTAAGCCTTCTCTCCCAAAGGGGTGCTATTCCTAAGATTTGGCATCGAGAACTGTAGTCAATGACCGAGTCAGTCTTAAGTACTTTGCGGGTGAAGTCTCGTTGTATTCCTTCCACCTTTAGTATATCAGATAGACGTAGGTTTGAAAATAAGAACGAGCAGTATTCAACGATAGGTCTTACACAAACTTTGTAAAGAAGGATTTTAGATTCATTTTGTTTCGACATTAATGTTTTCAGTTTGCAGGAGATTTGCTCGACTGCTTATATTGATTATTTGCATGCATTATTGTGTCGCTAAACCATCAATTAGACTGACAAGGTTTTGAGATATTTACTGAATGAGCAACTGATAGAGAAACATACTGTAATCATCTGTAGTGAATGAAGATAAAAGAAAAACAACACTAGTGATAATTATAAGTCGATTTGCTGACCGATTTTGTTAACAGTTTCATTAATTTTATCAATCATATTACGTGATTGTCAAGTCATGACAATGCTTTATGACGATATCCTGAAACTATTATGTTTAACTAGTCATAATGTTGAATGAGGATTAGTCAGTGGAAAAATAGGTATTGTTGCTTTAGGTGATTCGAAGTTATCAGAAATTTATAACGTTAAAGAATCCGAGACGCCTAATTTAATTATAAATTTCAATTTAGAAATATTCGTTTAGTGGTAATTCTAGTAGGCTACGGAGTTTTGATTTTAAACGTTTGTTTAGTCAACAGCTACCTGGGGATTTAGTTATTTGACTAGTGCCGTTGATAGTACCTAAATTTGTAATCTAATTATCTAAACTATGTCTGCATTTTAGGCTGCTACTATGATAAACCAATTCATAAACCCAAATACGATTAGCAACAACGACTATGATGGGTTTATTTATACACGTTAAAGGCGATTCAGATGGTTTCTAAATTTAGAAGACATGAAGATATAGTGTAACGTATGTACGGGCCAGGTTAACAAGCAGGTTGTTGACGTATATGACAATTAAAAAATAATGAACACGACCAGGCTGCTTATGAAACTTCAGGCAGGAATATGACGCGTTATAAACATTCCATAAGAAGTTACTGCATTCAGCCTAGGGACACTTACAAATATATGGCAAAAGCAACTGGAAAACATATATATGTTCAGTACAAAAAATCATTAAGTAAGATAGTTGAACTCGCCTGGATTATTTCTAAAAATTAGATTATTCAGTGGACGACATATATAACGCCATTCGTAAGGAGTAGTAATGATCCAAAAGTATCCAGAATAAAACATGCAGTATGGCAATTAATTCCAGGGTGCTTGATGGTGTTGATGTTTCTGCCACTCGCTCGGATTAGAACAATCGAATGAATTCAGTTAATTGTGTGGTTGTTATTGAACGAGCCATCTAAAATGACCTTATGATTGCAGAAAACCTATAGATGAAACTCACCGTATGTTTTTGGAGAAGTGTCATCCTTGTTGTTTGGCAATGGAACTCGAAAATATGAAATTAGGCAGGCAGTGGTCAGAAGAAAAGATATTACAGGATAGTGCATAGTTTAAAACAGGATGAGGTGTTAGGTGAAGGAACACTGATAATTAGATCCAGATAACTATTTAGTCCTTGATTGCATTGTTAGTCAATGTATACTTACGCTATTTACAGGTCATATTTGCTAGAGCTTGATGTTTAAACAAGTCTATGTTGCTGAAGCATGTAAATGCTATTAAAGCTTGTTAACGAACCATCAAAGCTAATTAGTTGATATAGATGATCAACTTTTATTATCGATTGAGCTAGTAAGTTATGTGAACTAATAGATATAACATTACGATAATATATGTGACCATTAATCAAAGGACTATTAGAATAGTGGGTTTACAAAAATAAAATCCGATTGAGAAGGTTAAGGTGGAAATAAGGATTAACAATAATAGGTTGCGTTTCTTTAGTTGGGCCCACCAATGTAGAACTATGGTCTACTATGATATTAGTACTGCTCTTATAATAGACCTAATCCTAAATTTGTAGATTTGTCATGATATAACTGCCTAACCTATAAGATCTTACGTGGAAGTCACACCATCGACTACACCAACTCACTGTATCGTATCAATTACCAATACATGATGTAGAACAAGGTTAGGCTAGAGAAGGAACAATATATTTAATATAATAATATATTTCTGCATGTGCAGGTACACACCGTTTTTACAGGCATGATCTATAAATTACAACATTTGTTGGTTCGCAAAATGCTTCCCAACTTATTAAGTTTATAGTTGTTATAAAGTGATATCGTAGAGCGCTTGCTGTAAACTATGACCTTGAGAGGACGCGTACGTTAAGTTTGCTCCAAACGTCAGAAGTTTCATAGCTGTGCTCTCAGAGCAAGATTCTGAAGGAGAAAAAAAAAGAAAAAGAAACAGAGGAGCAGCAAGGCACTTGGATATGAACGCCAAAGGTTGCTTAACATTGTGTAGTAGAACGGACAGAAGTATAATAAATTAGAATAAATTCATATTATGTCTTGTTAGAGTGAAGTGAAGTCAGAGGCTCCATATTAGAGAATGTACTAATAAAGAACAACGAGTTGTGATGTTTAACAAGTTGGAGTAAGCTCACATGAAGGAAGGGAAGTCAAGGTTGGTACAAGGGAGGCGATTTATTAGAAGGGTGTGTATATAGAGGGTGAAGTGTTAAGAATACTAGTGACTATATCTTTTTTGTCTTTTTTCTTTTCTTTTTTGTCCATCCGATGTCAGCCACGCAATCCTAGTGTAAGAGTCCGAGTTAGCATGTTATAGGTTGTCTTAGTAGAATAGCTAATCCAGCATATTATTGGAAACATGAGTCTGAGTGGTGAGCGTAGGAAGACAATCTATATCTTAGATTGACTGTCTTATTCTCAATTATAAAGAGCCTGATACATACAAAATGTTCTGTCCCCACAAACACGGGTGGATTGAAGTTATCGCCCTCACCATCAATGCTTGCTGGTCAGTAACTCCACCCTCCCTCCTTTTGTGATGTTAGGCTCATTTAAGCTTATTTTTGTATATACGTCATACCTCACACAATCCTCTGTTTCACAACTTGTTGGAAAGCACTATTTCTATAAGTACCATTTTACAAGCTTATCAGGCAGTTACAAGCTGTGGACTGTGGGTAAAGCATCGATGCAGTGCCTCTGTTGACTATAGTATAAAGTATAGTTTGCCAAACAGAGTATAAGCGTTAAGAAGGGTATATTGTAGGATAGTTGTTTATTTAAGCAGGCGGAAAATGTATAGAAGTATGAGTTGTGGATAAGGGAACGAGTGGAGAAATAATATTAATTGCTAGTCAACATAGTGTACAGAAGAGTAAAAAGTTAATATAGGATAAACAGGAAGGAACTCACAGTAACTTGGTGCTGATGTTATTTTCTGTTGTCTTAACCAGTTGATTGGTAACAGGTTTCATAGATGCAAGACCACTGGTAGTAGGCAGCCGATTGTGGGGTCCTCTTGACTTTTTAGGGTGGTAATGAGAGTCCCTTATCGACCGAGTTTAGTTTAACAGTAATAATAGGTCCAGTGAGTTACCTGTCTACTTCAAGTGAAGAAATGGGGTGGAAAAAGTAATTAATACAACTGCAAAGTAGGAAAAATAAGGCAAACTGAACTTGAAGTCCATTTTGGTCTAGACATGGAGAGAGCCTATGATGTCTGAGTGGGGTGCAGATGTGTTCGTACGTGCAAGATCAGTGCGAGTGAGGACTTGATCAAGCAGTTTCACAAACGTATGTAGTTCATCTGCCATGCGAGTCTCGGAAGGAAGACTGTTCCATATTATTGCATACTTGGTGAGGAAGAAGTTTTCCCGAGTTTTTGATCTGTATTTCTCAACTTTGACCGTAGATACTTTGTTTCGAAGTTCGTATTCATGTGAATCTCGGGCAAGAATTATCTGACATGTTGAGTAAGTAAGGTTTTTGAGTAGTTTGAAGTAGAGAATCAAATTAGACCTAAGCCTTCTCTCCCAAAGGGGTGCTATTCCTAAGATTTGGCATCGAGAACTGTAGTCAATGACCGAGTCAGTCTTAAGTACTTTGCGGGTGAAGTCTCGTTGTATTCCTTCCACCTTTAGTATATCAGATAGACGTAGGTTTGAAAATAAGAACGAGCAGTATTCAACGATAGGTCTTACACAAACTTTGTAAAGAAGGATTTTAGATTCATTTTGTTTCGACATTAATGTTTTCAGTTTGCAGGAGATTTGCTCGACTGCTTATATTGATTATTTGCATGCATTATTGTGTCGCTAAACCATCAATTAGACTGACAAGGTTTTGAGATATTTACTGAATGAGCAACTGATAGAGAAACATACTGTAATCATCTGTAGTGAATGAAGATAAAAGAAAAACAACACTAGTGATAATTATAAGTCGATTTGCTGACCGATTTTGTTAACAGTTTCATTAATTTTATCAATCATATTACGTGATTGTCAAGTCATGACAATGCTTTATGACGATATCCTGAAACTATTATGTTTAACTAGTCATAATGTTGAATGAGGATTAGTCAGTGGAAAAATAGGTATTGTTGCTTTAGGTGATTCGAAGTTATCAGAAATTTATAACGTTAAAGAATCCGAGACGCCTAATTTAATTATAAATTTCAATTTAGAAATATTCGTTTAGTGGTAATTCTAGTAGGCTACGGAGTTTTGATTTTAAACGTTTGTTTAGTCAACAGCTACCTGGGGATTTAGTTATTTGACTAGTGCCGTTGATAGTACCTAAATTTGTAATCTAATTATCTAAACTATGTCTGCATTTTAGGCTGCTACTATGATAAACCAATTCATAAACCCAAATACGATTAGCAACAACGACTATGATGGGTTTATTTATACACGTTAAAGGCGATTCAGATGGTTTCTAAATTTAGAAGACATGAAGATATAGTGTAACGTATGTACGGGCCAGGTTAACAAGCAGGTTGTTGACGTATATGACAATTAAAAAATAATGAACACGACCAGGCTGCTTATGAAACTTCAGGCAGGAATATGACGCGTTATAAACATTCCATAAGAAGTTACTGCATTCAGCCTAGGGACACTTACAAATATATGGCAAAAGCAACTGGAAAACATATATATGTTCAGTACAAAAAATCATTAAGTAAGATAGTTGAACTCGCCTGGATTATTTCTAAAAATTAGATTATTCAGTGGACGACATATATAACGCCATTCGTAAGGAGTAGTAATGATCCAAAAGTATCCAGAATAAAACATGCAGTATGGCAATTAATTCCAGGGTGCTTGATGGTGTTGATGTTTCTGCCACTCGCTCGGATTAGAACAATCGAATGAATTCAGTTAATTGTGTGGTTGTTATTGAACGAGCCATCTAAAATGACCTTATGATTGCAGAAAACCTATAGATGAAACTCACCGTATGTTTTTGGAGAAGTGTCATCCTTGTTGTTTGGCAATGGAACTCGAAAATATGAAATTAGGCAGGCAGTGGTCAGAAGAAAAGATATTACAGGATAGTGCATAGTTTAAAACAGGATGAGGTGTTAGGTGAAGGAACACTGATAATTAGATCCAGATAACTATTTAGTCCTTGATTGCATTGTTAGTCAATGTATACTTACGCTATTTACAGGTCATATTTGCTAGAGCTTGATGTTTAAACAAGTCTATGTTGCTGAAGCATGTAAATGCTATTAAAGCTTGTTAACGAACCATCAAAGCTAATTAGTTGATATAGATGATCAACTTTTATTATCGATTGAGCTAGTAAGTTATGTGAACTAATAGATATAACATTACGATAATATATGTGACCATTAATCAAAGGACTATTAGAATAGTGGGTTTACAAAAATAAAATCCGATTGAGAAGGTTAAGGTGGAAATAAGGATTAACAATAATAGGTTGCGTTTCTTTAGTTGGGCCCACCAATGTAGAACTATGGTCTACTATGATATTAGTACTGCTCTTATAATAGACCTAATCCTAAATTTGTAGATTTGTCATGATATAACTGCCTAACCTATAAGATCTTACGTGGAAGTCACACCATCGACTACACCAACTCACTGTATCGTATCAATTACCAATACATGATGTAGAACAAGGTTAGGCTAGAGAAGGAACAATATATTTAATATGAATAGAAGATATAAGGTAACATTCAGCAGAGACCACGCCTGCATAGCCGAGCCATGCCACTCGATCAACTCCAGTGCATTCAATTCCTTCTCCGCGCCTTCTCCATTGTTAGGTATTTCCCCGAGTTAAATATTGAATATCTATTTTCTGAGTAGTCTCGTGTTCACAGCTTTGTGGATTGTGTGGCTATTGTCCAATGCCACTATATACACACTCTTTGTGTTCTCCCAAATGCTAATCTTCTGGATCCTCCTTGTCCTTTTTTTCTATTTCCAAATCTATTTAACTGGATTTCAATCTGTGAATAAGATCTTCGAACACTAATATTTCCGATTACTGCCTATACTTTTACTACCTCTACCACCATGTGATTGGAATCGACAATTGTATCTCTGAGCTAATTTTGTACGGCAACTCTAACTGATGTATGTACGTACGAAGTTCTACGTCCTTGATAACTGACTGACCCTATCTAATTTATTCTACAGGAAGTCAACACAACCCTGATCAAGAACACATGACTGGCCTGACTAGGACGTGAGCATGTTTGGACACCAACAATCAACAACGACATTAATAACAACAGGTCGAAAATATATAACACATTTTATGCCTGTAAGACTATCTACTAGTTGGAGTGGGTGAACAATCAATGTTTACATTTCTTGCCATTATATTACATCCCTGACGATTTGTCCTTATGACTTCGCCCTTTAGTTCATCTGAAAAAGAGCTTTTTTCGTTGTTTTGGTATTGTTTATGTTTTTTACTTGGTAACTTCTGGTTGTATTACACATGTTTTTGATTTTCTTACTGGACTCGAAACAGTATATAAAATAATGAGCTCTACAATAAAATGCTGTAATCACTATATCTTTCTATTGCTGATAACCATAAATTTTATGAAATACTATATCGTGTTACATGTTGAAGAGAAATTGCAGTTATAAAACTGACGCAAGATGCTTCTGGTTCTTGTGAATACATGAATAAAAATCTGCTAACAGCGGTAGCTATTTTCAAAGTTTCTGAATTTACAACATTCGCACTCCCGTTTGCGTTACTCTGTAAATCGTTATCTTTTCTACATCATAAATACTTTTCATGTTATTTTCTCAAGTTACGGTAATTTACACGTGGATCTAACACTCCATTTTCTATCATAATGCCCTAAGTTGGATTTAATTATACTCCTCTTATTCTTTGTGAGTTGTGGTCTTGAAATTGATAGGTTGCTTCTTGTACTCTTTCTGTTTAGTTTAAGTCAAGACTTAATCAGGTAGCAGCTGCAACCAAGTTGTCTTCTCACACTGTGCTTACCGACCTATGGAGTTATAGGTCGTTGGTAGCATCGCATCTTTTCTCTGTCCTCCGAACCACTAAGTCTCAGGTCTGATGGTTGGTTTTTGCAATATATCTTGTCAAGGCCTGTTCTTGAGTGCTGGGAACAGACTGAAAGCGAGGTAGATCAAGGAAGTAACCCTTTAGGCATGACTATCCCTTTGAAACCCATACCGATTAAAAAACGGATGACAAATCATACACAACTGATATGATTACGGAGTTACGGCATCCTAACAATGCTTGGGCTTGTTTTCGTTAAAGTAATTCTTTTAGTACTTATCGAACAGAGCAAAACTCAGGTGTCTGAAGGAACCACCAATCACTACACATTTGTCGTTGCGTTGGTTAACATAAATTGAATTTTGATGTTTATTGTGGATCATCTAAATCATTTCATCTTGCTACTATAGCTATGAGCTTGTGTGTAATTGGAACTTGAAAAGAGTGTAATAAACTTCCTCTACTTTTTGCATTTACGAACTGATGTTGACCAATATATTTTGTATAAGAAATATATAACAATATACCATATAATAATAACGGCTTTACTGTGATAATGGACGGTATTTTCTTCTACGGAGAAAGCCACAAAGTAAAATAACTCTACCTGCGTTATTTGTGTAGGTCAAATCCTACATTCTTTGCAAATCAGAACCTAGGTTCGTACCAAGAAATAGAATGGGATCAAAACGGTCAAAGCACTACTAAAAACTAAACATTTTACTACAGTCAGAAATATAGTTTTTTTAATCAAGGATAGAAAGAAGCAATAATTAGAATAGTATCAAGGGTTTGTTTCCGACCACTGGCAAACCATTTACAGATAATAAATAAAATAAGAGATGGAAGAACAATCAAAATATTACTAACGTCAAAGATTCGGTCCAAAATTCTTGTCAGTAAAAACTTGTCATGATGCTATGTAGGGAAATAGTTTATGTCGGTAGTAATACATATGTCTTGGCTACTAGAGTAATAGATCTATTCCCAAAACTATGAATTTTTCATTTTGTGACCGCCATTTTCCACAAGATCGTACGTGTAAGTCACATCATTTTATATACTGACTCGTCCTATAATGACAATCAGCAATATGATATTTTGTACTGTTACTACACTAGCGATCTATAATTCTCATTTACGGGACAAACATTATAACAGTGTGTCAGTCTGCAGGCTTGTTATTAGCTTCTACACTTTGTTACATACCTTTTCGAATTACTTCATGTTTTTAAGAGTAGCCATTAAACGTCTCGAAAGTACCAATGTAAACTGCCAGTTTGCTTGAATATTTATGTATAGTTCAGGCGCACGAATAAACATCTGGCCTAGTTTTTGACTACAACATTAACTGAAAATTTGCATAAAATATCTCTCCTATCATTTGTAAATTAAGAAAACTGACTAGTTTCACGTAAAAGAACTAAGTAGAAAAACCAAATAGTCATCTATTGACTCAGTATTTCATGATCTAAACAACTCATTTTCTGACCGCTAATTGTTCATTGTAACATGGCATATATAAAGCAGTGCAATATTTACACTGTACATTTTTATTTTATCACCGTCAATTATATTCGTATTTGTCAGTACCTCTCTGCCTGTTTTTGGGAAGAATATATGTAGTACCGTGGCGACGCAAATGAACAACTTAGAGTATGTCGTGTCATATTTGTAAAATTTGATTTTGTACGTAAACTGGCATCCATCATATAAATCACTGTTTTCTGAGATTAAACTCATATTATAACCACGATAACTCAATTTCTCCTTGAACGTCTAATATTCCTAATTCTCCAGATCTGGTCTTTTCCAACTGTTTTTTCATAATAAAATTCCTATTTAAATAAACGTAGAAGAAGCGAACCAGTCAGGATTTGCATTATGAACGCTTATGGTATCATTACGTTTATCGGCATTAACATCCAATGAAACGCAAGTAGCTCTGAGAATATCACGTTCCTAATGTGGGTGTCATTTTGAATAATTGTATCAGGTTTCTAATAAATACTGTCATCCTATTCTAAGGTTCTATGTACCAGCAAATTCAAGATTAGCATAAAACAACAATTCCAGTTGCATCAAACAGATTAAAGTGCAATGAAACTAAAACGTTGAGCAACACTAAATATTTTGTAAATCTGTCAAAATTCGTAAATGTACAAACAACTTACGAATCAAAAGAATTAGATCAATGAAATTGAAGAACTGTGTATTACCTCTAAAAGGTCTAGACCTCGGGATGGCGGGAACATGAAGTTCCGGCAAGTTAACGATCCCAAACTATATCAGGGTCAAGTAATTTCCTCGACCACTTAAGAATTCTTTGATTATATTCGCAAATCTAACAATATTGTTTTTCACAAAAATAATTGTAACGAATTCACTAGAAATCCAGTGACTAGGAGGAAGATTAAATGAAACAGTTAAAATGAAAGATCAAGATAAAACTTATTAACAAACCAAGTCAAGGACTTAAATGAAGCATACACGTCCAGGTCATAAAAAAGGGAGTAAACGTTATCATAAAATTTCTGAAGTGTGTTCGATATACAGATCCAGTAAAGTTATTACTTCATGATCACTGTTACGACTTGCCTTGGTCACGGTAAGACTGTATGTCGTTAACCTGCTAATCATTAACTCGGACATTTTAATGAAAGGAAATAAGCTTCATGGACTCATGTTTTGTCCTCGTAGCACCACTGAGCTTCTCCACTCGGTTTGCAGGACAACCTTACAAACACATGTTTTAAATTGATGACACTATGAAGCTATTCGTATCGAATAAAAGTTGAATTCTGAGAAGCAGACGTCACACGTTTGCTCATCAAGAGTGAGATGACTGATAATGAGTTTTGGAAATCTCCCATGCACATGTTATTGAAAAGGACAACAGTGATTGACATCCAACGAGTGACTATTGGAGACTGAATACGAAAACCACTCCCGATCGTTAGCCGTCACCATTTGATACTCACCTTCAAGGCTACAACTCCTTCTTTCGAAAATCAATTTGATTAAAACATATAACCAAATTTCCATGGTTGCTGATAACATTCTCAAAGCCGTTATCATCATCCGTTTCGATCTCTACGAATTTTTGCGCATACATTTCGGCTTAAGAAATGCTGCACAAACTTTCCAGAGGTTAATCAGTGATGTTCTTCAAGGTCTTAATTTCGAACAGGCGTATGTTGATGACTGTTTAATTGCAGGACAGGAAAGTGAATCCCATCTTCAGCATCTGGATCTCGTTTCCGAACGACTACAAAACCACGGAATGACTGTAGACATTCAGAAACATCAAATCGGCTCAGACTCCTCAGGTTTCTTTGGACACACTAGTGATGCTGAAGGCCTCTGAGCTCTGAGAAGCAAAGTGGTGGCCATTCTAGATTACACAAAACCGACCACAATCAAGCGAATTCCCACATTAAACAGCCCAGTAGGTTTCTGTGGACGGTTCGTATCGAATTGATCATCTCTTATGAGACCAATAATTGACTAAATTCGTGGAAATGGGAAATCTATCAAATTGGATGATATCGAGAAAAATGCATTCTCTACAGTTAAAGGACTTATAGACAATGCAACATCGATCGCACACCAAGACACAAAAAGACTCAATGATATCGCAGTAGATGCATCCGACTCGGCAATTGGAGGAGTCTTACATCGATGAGTTCACCGCACTCAACAACCTTTGACATTCTTCTCAAGAAGGTTGCTAGACACAGAATTGAGTTTTGAACTCCTAGTCATGTATTGTGCCGCACGGCCTCTTCAGCACTCTGTGAAAGGCCGAGAATTCACTCTTTTTACTGATCATAAGCCACTTAACTTCTCTCGAAGCTCATCCTCAGACACGTTTTCACCTCGAGAGTCTCGACAACTGGACTATATTTCGCAACTTACTTCAGACATACAACACATTCCTGGAACTAACAATGTAGTTGCAGACGCTTTGCCTTATATAACTTTTTTGAACAGATTCGGGAAACTCGAACTTCTCAAACCTAGTTAGCTAAAAAAACACTGATCTTCAGCATGAGTTATCTTTGACCACCCTGAAACTGCTTATTAAAAAAATGGGAACAGATAAAGAAACCTTATTATGCGACACATCTAAAGTAGGGATCAACCAATCGTGCCAAAACATAGTCGACGCAAAGTCTTCAATACTTTGCACAAACTTTCTCATCCAGTTGTTCGTGCAACCATCGAGCTTATAACTGGACGATTTTACTGGCCTGGTATGAATTAAGATGTCAGGGAGTAGGCACGCTCCCCTGTAAGCTGCCAGAAATCCAAGGTGGTTGGACACAACAAATGTCCTCTAGGCTCATTCAAGACTCCCGATGCTCGTTAAGACCATGTTTATCTGGATTCAGTGGGACCCTTACTAGATTCGAATGGATGATTTCATCCCCTAACCTGTGTGGAACGTTTCACACGATGGCCAGGAGCAGTACCCACATGTACATTATCGTACAAATAAGGGCTCGCGCCTTCGTTAAGCAGTGGAAAGCAAACTTCGGCTGCTCTTCAACTATTACTAATGACCGTCGACGCCAGTTCGAATCCGGACTTTTCCATTGTCTAACTACACTACTAGGAATCACGCGATTCCGAGCGAACGCCCACCACCCACAAGTAAATTGTATGGTGAAATGCTTTCACCAACAGCTTAATGCTTCACTCTCAGCTGCAAATGTTTCACAGTGGACTGGCTGTCGGCATTCGCAATGCACTGGAAGTGGACGTTGGATACACTGCAGCACAACTCATTTATGGAACGACACTTCAGCTTTCATCATAATGTGTGGATCCTTCATCCCTTTCGAGGAATATGGACCTCAACTCCTACAAGAGCAGGCTTACAATTGTCATGCGTTCAGTTAAATCTGTCTCCACCCGACCGCAACCAACATATGTTTTCGTTCAACCTGCCGTACGATATGATACACGCGTCTTTGCACGTCAAGACTCACATCGTCGTCCTTTCGAATTAGCATACGAAGGACCCTTCAAATTACTTCAGCGCCAACCTAAGTACTATATAATTGATAGGAACAGAATTAACAGTAGCATCAGTATCGATTATCTCAAGGCCGTGTATTTAGAAGGAAATCCTAATCATGTTTATTTTTCTCTGGTAAAATCGGAAGACATGATTCTCACAACTACGATATCTCACCTGATAATCAAAAATCACTGTGGTATCCAGGAAACCTAAACGAATACTGCACGTAAGACACTACATAACAGATTGTTTAGTCTCGATTTTTTGGTAGTGTCAAAAAACAAAAACAAGCTTTTTTAAATATGTTCATATCCACATATGTTTTGTTCCGAAGAAAAAAATATCTGTTTGTTGCTAATATGCTTGCTCATTTGTATATATTCGTATCCTCCCACAAAAAAACAAAAACTCCACTCTGCAAAAATCGTTTTTTACGCTACTGCATGTTTACGAAACGCATGTATATAATCTTACTTTCCTTTATCGTCCGTTTTATGTCTTAACCTACGTACGAGTGTAATTCAACATGCACTTATATATTTCTTTCTTTTCCAGGACGGCTGGAAATGACTAAATGAAACGAAGTTTACGATGAATTGAAATGTTCATTGCATTTGTTTCTTTATCTCTATATTGTACCATATGGCCTCTTATAGTAAGGAAAGACGATCGAATGCTGCCGAACATAGCAAGCTATCAGGAGAATTTTTACCAACGACGAACTCGTTGAGTTTAAGTTTCTGACTGGCCACGTCTTAGGATCATCATTACCCCACTAGGGAGGGAGGTGAAGTAGTGAACAAATCCCCAAAATAAGTATTCATGTAAGTTTTCAGCATCTGGTGCTGGATGAATTAGCTTTACTGGTCTTGTAGAATTATGATCTGTTATGATATTAGTACCGCTCTAATAATAGGCCTAGTTTTAAAACGGTAGATTTTTCATGATGTAACTGCCTAATCTATAAGAACTTACGTGGAAGTCACATTTTTATCTACATCAAATCATTGTACCGTAACAATCACCAATATATGGTGAAGAACGCACTTAGGCTAGAGATAAAACAATATTTTAAATATGAATAAAAGGTACTCGTTAACACTCAATAATGACCACGCCTGCAAGGCCGAGCTATGCCATTCGATGGATTCAAACTGATTCAATTCATTGTTCCTGCCTTCCCGTCGTCGGGTTTTTCTCCGCGATAAATGTTAAATATCTTTTTTCCCAGTTGTCTCGTGTTCAGCCTTGAGAATTGTGTGATTAGGGCCCAATGCCACTACAGTTTCACCTAACTGAAGGCACTCGGTCACGCATCCACACCAATTCACGAGTGGGTACGTCACATCTCCTACAACGGCCGGCCAGCTTAGATTGGTCAATTCTTGATATACCGACATTTTATCAGATACATCTTTGAACCTCCTCGCTTCTGATTTCTGATTTGACTGGATTGACACATTTCAATTAGAAAAGGTGTTCCTGGTTAAGGTGTTGTCTAACTTCGAATTCTTCTGGCATATCTACCATCTTAAAGAGAGATGGCAGTAAACACTCTGGTGATTATTAGTCTATGTAGCGCAAACTTGTTTGTTTCTTTAGTAGTGAACTTTAAGATTCTAAAATTTTGAAAATGATGGGCTTTTTTGCTTCAAATGTTTAGGGCACTGTGCAACGACAGCGATAATCAGAAATCAATAATTAGTAGAGTAAATCTTGTAGATAACCACGAGGCTTATTGGATCGGTAAATGTTGTCATAACTATCTGCTCATTTAGTATTCAAGTGAAAATCAATGATTTCTGCACATCCTCCCATTTGGCGGCTACAAATCTGGAAGCATTTCCTACCAAGGGACGTCGGTTGCCAACTGGAATCCATATGCATCCGGATAGGCCACATGACGTCAGAATCAATCACAAAGGCGATTTGGAGCTGACCATTCCACTTATGTACTGTTTTGATCATAAAAAGACGTCTAAAAGACATGGGCTGTCAACTCAGAAAACCTTGTATATGTAGGCTACCTGTCCATTCACGTAAGGCTCATACGGACAAACAGGAAGGGGAAGCTAACGCGTTTCAAACTGAAAAACATAAACTTCCTATACATGAAAGCCGCGTGTTTAACAAATAAAGTGGATGAGCTACGTGTATTCAGCAATGCCAATAATGCTCATCTGACAGGAATGTCTGAAACTTGGATATTTTCTCAGTTGACGGGCCAGGAGCTAGCAATACATGAGATGTCTTTGTTTCGCAACCACGGAAAAACAGGAATTAGGGGTGGAGTAGCCTGAAATTTACGATCCTACCTGGAGGTAAGTGAAGTGCACAAACAGGGGTTTATCAATCTTAAAAAATCCGTATAGTGCTCAGAAAGATTGTCTACCACTTCGAGGTGTCTAGTTGGAGTCATCTACAGGAAGGCCACCACTGACATTGAGTAGGAAAATCGTATGCTGGGAGAATAATCTCGCTCTACTCGTCTCGAATTCACTCATATCATGATTCTAAAAGACTTCAATCTTCCTGAAGTCGATTTCCTGGAACAAAAGTAAATCGGGGGTGAAAACCCCACTGAAGATCCGTCATTCAACCTCATTGAAGATCTGGTATTATTTAGAAATGTGAAGTCAGCAAATCGCCGGAGACGCCGTCGCGCTTAGACCGCGTATTTACAATTAATAGTTCACAACCTCCCGATCCCGGATACTTTTGGGAGGAGCGATCTTGCCATCATAGTCTTCAGTTTTATCAGCAAAACTGAGGTAAGACATCACACCAACAACAGGCGCTGGAATTTCAGACGTTTGGGTGTTTCAGCTTTACAGGGCTATCTACAACAGATGGATTAGGAAATTCACCCTCAACTTGATGTGGATGCTCGTTGGGACTTCTCACTGCACACGATCTTATGTGTCACAAAGCATTCTGTTCTTCAAACAGTCCCCGAAAGCTACAAGCAACCTACAATCATCAAAAATCTCACTCTTGGTTTGTTAAGCCGCAAAAAGCAATGTTGGGCAGAATACAAACGAACTGACAACAACGGCGTGTACAGGCAACACAAACATATAAAGAACATATGCACGAAGGCTATAAGAGAAGACAGACTTCAGTACCAGATAAAGCTTATGGATAAATTTGTCTCTAATCCGAAAAGCTTATTCCATTATGCAGCCTCTCTTCGTCAAGCCAAAGCTGGAGTTTCCCAACTGCTAGGTCCTAACGACCCGACCAGTAACGACGGCGAATCCGCTAAACTTTTGGCTGAACAATACTCTCGGACATTTCAACCAAGCCACATCAACTATATTGATGACAGCTTCATCTACAACTGCACAAGACTTTCTGTAGTGAACCTATGCGCTGATTTGGTGTTCCGGAAACTGCAGCACCTAAGAAAAAACAGTTCTCCTGACCCAGATATGGTCCATTCTGCTATACTGAGGGGGGGGGCAGCCTCAATCCTCGCAACGCTGCTTCGCGTGATGTTCTCAAACTCGCTAAGCCGAGGCAAATTACCGGAAAATTGGAAGCTGGCTCACATAACACCAACTTTCAAAGGAGGTCGACGCAGCGAAACTTCAAGTTACCGACCGGTGGCTCTTCTCTTCATACCCTCAAAAATCATGGAGTCCCTGATATGCGATGGTATAAATGACTATTTACTGTCCTTAAATTTCTTCTCACCCTAACAGCACGGTTTCAGGAAGGGTTACTCTTGTAAGGGTTAATTTCACTGTATCTCAGGCTATGGAATGTCCTAGTGGGGTCCTCCAGGGCTCAGTACTAGGACGTCTTCTCTTCTTGATCTACATAAATGATCTTCCTTTACAGGTAACGTCAGACTTATTACTTTTTGTCGATGATGTGAAACTTTGGAAAAAGGTACGCAACCAAGACGACATTCAGGCACTTCAGGAGGATCTGACTCGACTCCAAAGTTGGGCAGATAATAATGGACTTACTTTTAACACTTCAAAGTGTAAAGTCGCCCATCTGCGACATGTCGCAGACTACAGTTACAACTTAGGAAACTCCTCTCAAGTAGTATCCCAGGTCGAAAAAGATTTAGGAGTCCTGGTGCCCTACGATTTAAAGTCTTACGCTAACTGTGACGAAAATACCTTCCGAGCAAACCTTGCACTGGTAATATTGAAGTGCATGTTTGATCAGTTTGACGCAAGAACTTTCTACATGATCTTCAACAGTTTTATTCGTCCCCATTTAGAGTACGGAAACATAGTTTTTGCTCCCTCACTACAAAAGGATAAAGACACTCTGGGGCGTATCCAACGGCGGGCCATGAAATCAGTTTGGGAACTCAAATCCAAGCCTTATGAAGAACGCCTTCAACCATTAAAATTCTACTCATTAGAGTACAGGCGTCTTAGAGGTAACCTTCTGATGGCTTGCAGCATCCTTAACACTTCTGGATATCCCAATAAACACCTACTTAAGTTTAGCTCCAACAAAAACCTAAAGGGTAACACTCAGAAACTGGATGCATAACACGGCAGAACGGACTGTAGACACAACTTCCACTCCTTAGAAGTTGTCAAGTGCTGGAATTGGCTGTCGACCGAGCTGACCAAAGCGACTTTCCAGGAGTCCTTTAAGAGGCAACTTGATGTATTCTTAGGGACTAAGGATAATATCTTACTATGATTTACCAATTTCTTTTTCCTTTAATATCGTTCACATATCTAGGTTCCTACCTGGAGTAAAAGGTGACCCACTGCTACTAAACACGGAAGCCCGTTGATCGAAAGCTCATCCTATTCCATCCACAACTATTTGCATTATTTGAAATATTTTTCTTTCAATTTCGCGCTCAGACTTTGGCCTTACTCAAAACGTTGGTGGGAATAGACACTAATTGTTCGGATTGTTTACGAATTTAAAGAGCGTTCCATCTGAAAGAAAGTTTTTTTTTCTTCAGAGTAAAGGATATTGAAGGACCAGATAGCCTGTTTCCAGGCTGAACGGATGCTTGACCTTGGAGCCACTTCCTTTCTGTCAGCACCTGTTATAAATAAACATGCAAGTTGCTAGTCATCTTCGGTCTATTTGTGAGTTGTTTTGATTCTAGATTTTAAAAATCAATATATAATTATCGTACTGTAATTTGTATTTGCGATGGTCACTTGATAATGCCGTGACTATAAGTAAAACCTAATGAGATTGTAGCAATCGGATTTAAATCTTTCTGTATAGTAAGGAATGAAAATGCATTAGTTAAGTGTACTGAAGCAGCAAATGACATTAAGTAAAGTATCTGTTAGGCATTTTGGAGGTGAGTGGTTCCGAGTACTTGATATAATTCGGTCTTTGAATAGTCATTTTGATCATACTCAGACATGTGTAATTAGGATAGAATACCTACGGCCTATATCCTTCCACCCCTAGTAAGCTTCTATGAGCGTTTAGTCTTCTCTTAAAGAAGTCAATTGAAGGTGAGGGCACCACTATTTCGGGTAATAAGTTCCAAGAATTCATGATGATGTGGAAACCTGAATGCCACGGGTATATTGTTCGTTCTTGGCTTTTCTACTATCTTTCAGTTTTCAGTAATAAAGATAGTAGGTTGTTGAACCTGTGTTAATCCTGACAGATTGCTTTCCAGTGAAGGTCCAGCTTCTTGAAAGTATTCACTGATGGGGCTGATACCACTTGTTCGGGTAAGGCGTTCCAATCATTGACTACTCGATGAAAAAACGGTACCCTACTTTAAGTTTATTAGATCGCGGTTTGTGAACCTTTTTGCTATGGCCTCGGAGATTATTAGTTCTGGAGGGAGCAAAAAACTAAAACATTAACACCCAAATCATAATTAAAGATACGAAATTCTAGTGTAAGGTCACCTCGCGTCCTACGATATAACAAAGGGAAAACGTTTAGGCGTTTTAAACGCTAACGTAAGGGTGTTTAGAAAGACCCTTCACTAATTTCGTTTCCACACACTGGACACGCTCAAGTGAGTTAGTACCCTTTACCAGACTTGGGCTAGCTGCTTGTATACAATACTTACATAGGTGCGTTATAAAATTCGAAACATTTCCTCGTCAAACGATTTGGACGCTCGGCGAAGTGACCATAACACACGAAAACCTTTGACAACGGCTGCTTTGCAATGCGTAGTTGTTTTTAAATCATGACTTAATATTACTCCTAAGTCTTTATGCTCTTGAACGCATGGAAGAGGTTTACCCTCAATAGTGTAACGGTAACTACTACCGTGACCGATGTGCATTAGCACACTCTTCCTAGCATTGATTTCTAAGCCCCACTCTCGAGCCCATCTAACTAAATCGTCTAAGTCAGCTTGAAGATCCAGATGATCAGCCGCACTTTCTATTGTTCTCCAGATTTTTACGTCATCTGCAAACAATAATGTCGACGACCTGTGCAACAGCGGTAACTCATTAACGTAGAGAAGGAAGAGCAGAGGGACTAAGGTGGTGCCTTGGGGTACACCACTTTTTACCGGCTTTCAATCGGATAGCGTCCCATTGACCCTTACTCTCTGTCTGCGGTCACATAAGAAGTTACCTATCCACTCCTGTACAGTACCTATTATTCCGAAGCTCGTGAACTTCTGCATAAGACCTAAGTGTGAAACCTTGTCAAACGCTTTGCTGAGATCTATGAATATCACAGACAGACAGGCCCTTATCTAAGGCTGCTGTCCAATCCTCTCTCTCAATAAGTTAGTCAAGCATGAACGCTTGTTACGAAATCCATGTTGCTCAGGAGCTAACAGATTGTGTGAAATTACGTGGCTTAGCAACCTAACCCGAATTATCTTTTCAAGTGACTTAACGACTATGCTGGTTAGACTGACAGGCCGGTAGTTAGATACTATCTGTCTCTGACCGTCCTTAAATATAGGACTGACTATAGCGTCTATCCAATCTGTAGGGAGTTGAGCGAGTGAAAGGGACATGTTGAAGAGTGTCGCGAGCGGTTTTGAAATAATGTCCGCAAGAGATGACAGCAGCCGTGGATGTAACCCGTCAGGGCCCAGTATCTTACCAGGTTTGAGGTTAGTTATCAACGGAAGGACAGTTTCCTCAGCCACCTGTACAGATTCAATGGTTGGTATCTCGGTGTGAGTGGGACAAGTATTTGTTACAATAAACGTAGAGAAGACTTCGCTAAAATAGTCTGAAAAAGTCTCAGCTTTTGCCGGAATGTTAGCTCGCCAGATATTAGGACGGGTTGGAGCAGATACAAATTGTATACCATGTGTCCTAAAGTACGACGTGATCACTGTTCACTAGTGGGGGAAGGTGCTGAATATCAAAGACATCCTCACAGTGGTGGGTGAGGATGAGGTCCAGCAGTGACGGATCATGTTTCAAGTCAATATGTGTCGGTTTCGCGATACATTGTACAAGTGCACACTGAATAACGGTTGATAAAAGGTCACTATCGAAATCACCACCTGGAGCTGTAAGCTCTATCCAGTTGATATGCGGTGCATCGAAGTCCCCAATGATGAGACAACATTCTGCCATACTCCAAGAACAGATGTGTCTTAAGATAAAGTCGTCAGCAAGGCAACACGGACTACGGTATATTCCCCCTATAGTCACTAACCCATTTCTAGATTTAATCTTACAACATGCTACCTCACATGTACCACTAACATGAGCCTCCGATATGATTGATTGTATACGAAAGTGATCCCTAACATATAACACTATGCCTCCCCCCTTGCGACTTAAAACTCTATCATTTCTAATACAGATATATTCTGCAATGATGGGAGAACATTCTATATCTACGGTGAACCAAGTTTCTGTAACAATAATTATATCAGGACTTAATTCATCCACCATCAGACTTAGCTTGGATGTTTTATTTCTAAGACTACGGGCGTTCGTGTAGCACACACTTAAGGTGTTTTGGTAATCATTCGTTCTACCCATACAGGCCTCGGAAGCATTGGCTTCCAAGATCTGACTACCCGAAAACCCTTAATGGTAAGGTTAGTTTCGCCATTTAACTTGCGAGTTCTCAACTCCGTAAGAGCATTCTTCCACTTGATTCGATCCTCAAGCGGCCAATCTGGTCGGATACGAATATTTGAATCACGAGTTTTTTATGCGTTTTTGAATAATATATCTCTTTCTTCGAAATTCCCGAGAACCAGCTTCAAGATCATTCTTGGTTGGGTCTCGCCTCCAACCCATTTACCGAGTCGTATTACTTTCGTGATATGTACCCCTGAAACCTCTTCAGGTAGTACATTTCTTATCACAGATCCTACTAACTGCAGATCGTGTGCATGTCTTTTAGCAGGGTCATTGTCTTTCGACTCCTCTAGATTCCAAATAATTAAACTAAGAAGGGGTTTAGCTTCTTTTGAAATCGTGTTCACTGGCATCTTACGATTTGTTTTTATTGTAACAGGGTCATGGGAGTTGAGCGAGTGACTCAACAATGTTTGACGAAGCTTTACTTTGGGACTTTGGCGGAGTAGTCTGAGAGTCCACCAAGGACTTATCAAGTAAACGGGCATTATTTTTAGCTATCTTTCCTACTCTTCTGCGTTTCCGCGTCATCCATTTTCCATCAGTCGTAGCATCTACATCAGAACTACTCGGGACAGTAATTTTTTTGTCTGGATCACCGGTCGCTGCTGTAGCAACATGGTCACCAATATCTAATGACTTGTCACTCTTTGATTGTTTCGGGGTAGAGGGTTCAATTCCAGGTTGCACAGTTAGATGTCTGGCTTGCGCCGTGACAACACTTACGACACTGACGCAATCTTCGCCAACACTACCAATGTTACAAGTACAGACCTCGTCGACCTTCTTATTAGCCAACACCAGGAGGCTAATTGCTTCCTACTATGCCATCTGAGATATCCTGATCTGGTAGAAAAAAAAGAGCGGATGTGTTACGTCCAAAATCATTTTTATTGCTCTTTACGTCAAAATCAGACCACCTCTTCATCTGCGGTAGTATATAGTAAAGTGGTCTAGATTCTCAAGCCACTCATTGTATTGTAAGCCCAAGAGTTCATGGATTGCACGGGCAGCCGCCCTCTGCACTTTTCCCAGGATACCCGAGTCACATTTTAGACAGGAGCTTGCAGTCTGAACGTAGTTTTCAAGTTTGGATCTCACTAAGGTTGTGTATACGGTAGAGAACATACTGGTGTCCAACTTGGTAAATGTCTGTCTTAAAACTTTTAGAGTTCTAGATCCCCTAGCTGCGACCTCGCGGTAGTGGGTCGTGGTCTTAAGGTCACGGCTCACTGCCATCCTGGGATTCTTGTGAGACTGGACTACGGGCACTGGTTCTTCCCCTATGCCGTATCTACTTACCTTTGTATCCCGAAAGTGCATGTAGACACCTGCTTCAGTCTGGGCACCTGGGTAGTATTACGGCCCACACACAATCAAGTGACTTGCGTGATGCGTATGTATTCGGTGCCCCTTTGTACTAATATTTATGTCCAAATAAATAGATAATAAATATGTAGACACTTGGCGGCGTCGATAAGCATCAGGTATTTTTTAGATCAACTGGCCAGAACATCTTAGTCCGCCCGAAATGCACATGGGTTTGCATCTCCTGTTATTTCTCCAGAGTTTTACATCGTCAGCGTATAGTAGCATTGGGGACTCAACTATACTTGGGACTTCATTTACATGCAGTATTAAAAGCTTAGATCCTAGGACGTCCTTGCGGTACTCCATCAAGTACTGGTTCCCAGGCGGAACACTTTGAATATCCCTTAATTTCCTTCTGCAACCTATCAAGAAACCTTTTAACCAATTTGGAAGAGGTCCGGCAATATCTAGATTTTCCAGCTTCAAATGTAATCTTTTAGCACCTCATCAAATACTTTGCTGAAGTCCATATGGACAGCATCCACTGATTTTCCATTGTCTAAACCCTTGATCCATTGCTCCCTTGCTATAAGGGAATTTGTAGTGTAAGATAGACCTTTTCTGAAACGATATCGTTCACTGCTTAACAAGTTGTTGGTTTCCACTAATGTCATTATGGTCTTTTTGACTATTCTTTCCAGTACTTTAACTACGACACTGGTGAGACTGAGAGGTCTGTAGTTTGATGGAAGTCGTCTTGATCCTGTTTTATGTATTGGGATGACAGTTGCATCCTACAGCCCGTAGTTAACTCGCCTTGGTTAAGTGACATGGAATATGATAGTCGGTGGGGCAGCAATGTATTGTGCGAATTGTCTCAAGATTTTAAGGTGTAGTTCATCCGGTTCAGTCGAGTTTTTCGTGTCTGAAGTGTTAAGGGTCTTAAGTTCGGCGTCTCAACCGAATTACACACTGAGCAAACGATTTTTCGACGTTGTATTTGGGTCTGTTTCTTTGTCTAGAAGGGGCTCCTGAGTGAAAACTGACCCGAAATAGTTTTCCATATCCTCTACTTTTCTCTGATCGTCCTTCATCATTTGAGATCCACTTCCTTCCGTAATTAGGTTGGAAATCCAGTGTTGCGTTCTTGTTCTGTAATTTATGTACGAGAATAGTTTGATTACAGGTTGGGCCAAATTTTTCATATTTTCGCTGAGCTATCCGTATTGTTATTGTGTACTTATTTCGTGCTGACCAGTAGAGTTCCATCGTACTTACTGTGCCAAGGCTGATGGCGATGTTTCAACATTCCTTCTCTTGTCTTAGTAAACGAATATCCCTGTCTATCCAGGGATGGGCGTGCTTCTTTGGAACCGTCCAAGGTGTATATGGTAGAGTTACCTGATTGAACAACTGCCTGAAATGAGTCAATGGCTTTTCTTCTGATGTCTCCGAGTCAATTATCCAGTTTCCAGCCGAGACTACGGAGTTGATCATACACATGTCGGCGCAACTGCTTCACGGGTCATCCTAGCCATGAACTTGAATAATGTGACTTCATGACCACTTCTCCCTAAAGATGGAAGTCAGGTTGTGTGCCACTGTCTCGACAGCTCGTGTGGTTAAGGTACTTTTCGTGTACAGGATAGCCCCACCACCCTTACGGTTTAGCCTGTCAGCTCTGCTAGGTAAGAAACCAAGCAACTGGATTTCACTATCATGCACTTCCGACGCTAAACATGTTTCTGAAATGGAAAGACATCAGGGTTTTTGTGTGCCCACCACTGTTTCGAGCTCCGCCATTTTATTTTGTAGGCTGCGAACATTTAGATAGCACGCCTTTGGTTTTGTGAAGACCTGTCTCTTACCATCCAAAGTAGTGTTGCTAACGAAGTTGAGAGGACGAAGAGCGAATGTCCGGTCTTTTACCGGGATGGTGGATACATAGGATGCAACTAGGGGAGTTGGAAAACCATGATTCCAAACCGATGGTGTACATAGGCTCCAGGATCCTGGGGAAAATGGCATATAAACCAATCGTTGGTCACCGGCTACCATTGTACTGCATCTCCTGACGTCGCTCCACTACCTTGCGGATCAAACCTTTAGGTCGAAGGCTCAGGGTGTGGCCTCCTAAGAAATCCGCCTTCGATTTAGACACACGGACAGTATCATAACCCGCACAAATCAAGTGACTTGTGTGGCGAGTATCTGTTTGGTATCTCCTTGTACCAATATTTGTGTTCAAATAAATAAAATAAAAATGTTATTTTATCTGAAAACAAAATTCCGACTTAAATAAATACAAAAAAGTCTTTATACCTTTGGATACGGTCAATATTAGAAGATTTACTCAATGTGGAAAAATTCCAGTGCCTCTTTGTTTCTGTACTCAAAACATGCAGATGATAAATTACTTTAGGAAAAACTGATACTTTTGGCGATTGCTTTAACTGATATATATATATATATATATATATATATATATATATATATATATATATACCATAGATTGTTTTAGATCTAAGCCAAATAAACATCTACTATTTTGTTAGAAACTCCGCCTGAAGTCCCTCCGGGGGGTACTGCCGGTTCCAAGCCCGGATAAAGGAGGAGGGTTGGCATGAGGTTAGCGTCCCCATCCCGTAGAAAACTAACTCGCTAAAAAACGCTAACCAGAAAAAATTATTCAAATCTTTTAAACTCTGCCCGGGAGTCAGAAGGTCTTCATTTAGAAGAATTACGACGCCTCATGATGAAAGCCGAATTCCTTCGGAAGTTACGAGGCCGATGTCCCTTCTGACAACCAGAGCGACCATTTATTTAGGTACATGGAATGTTCGTACAATGCGGGACACCGAGAGAGCTTTCCAAATTGCTGCAGAAATGAGGAGATACAACCTAGAGGTGCTTGGGATCAGTGAAACACATTGGACGCAAGTTGGACAACAACGACTAGCTTCAGGGGAGCTTCTGATATACTCCGGCCATGAAGAAGAAAATGCTCCACATACACAGGGAGTTGCATTGATGCTGTCCAAACAAGCGCAAAATGCACTTATAGGATGGGAATCTCATGGACCAAGGATCATCAAAGCCTCCTTCAAAACAAAGAAAGAGGGCATTTCAATGAACATCATCCAATGCTATGCGCCTACCAACGACTACAATGAAGACGCTAAAGATCAATTCTACAATAGGCTGCAGTCAATCGTCGAGAAGTGCCCAACAAAGGACCTGACCATTCTGATGGGAGATTTCGATGCCAAGGTTGGAACGGACAACACTGGATATGAAGACATCATGGGACTGCACGGACTGGGAGAAAGGAACGAAAATGGTGAGAGATTTGCAAACCTATGTGCCTTCAATAAACTGGTCATAGGCAGCACCATATTCCCACATAAACGCATACACAAAACCACATGGACTTCACCGGATCACACCACGCAAAACCAAATCGACTATATTTGCATCAACAAAACGTTCAGGAGGACTATAGAGGACGTGAGAACCAAGAGAGGAGCTGATATAGCATCAGATCGTCACTTGCTGGTCGCCAAGATGAAATTGAAACTCAAGAAGCACTGGACGATTGGGCGGACAATATCACAAAAGTTCAATACGGCCTTTCTTCAGGATACTAACAAACTCAACAAATTCAAGATAGTTCTCAGCAACAAGTTCCAGGCCTTTCATGATGTACTCAATGGAGAAGGAACTACTGTGGAGAGTAACTGGAAAGGGATCAAGGAGGCAATCACTTCAACATGTCATGAGGTCCTGGGTCACGAGAAGCACCACCACAAGGAATGGATCACTGTTGATACACTGGATAAGATTCAAGAAAGGAGGAACAAGAAGGCAGCGATCAATACCAGCCGAACAAGAGCGGAAAAAGCCAAGGCACAAGCTGAATACACAGAAGTAAACAAGCAAGTGAAGAGGAACATCAGAACTGACAAACGTAAAAATGTGGAAGATTTAGCAACAACGGCGGAAAAGGCTGCAAGAGAAGGAAACATGAGACAACTGTATGACATAACAAAGAAACTCTCTGGAAATCGCCGCAAACCAGAACGACCAGTGAAAAGCAAGGAAGGCAAGGTAATCACCAACATTGAAGAGCAACAAAACAGGTGGGTAGAACACTTCAAAGAACTCTTGAATCGACCAGCTCCACTGAACCCACCCAACATCGAAGCAGCACCCACGGACCTCCAAATCAATGTTGGCCCACTAACAATTGAAGAAATCAGCATGGCCATCAGACAAATCAAGAGTGGCAAAGCAGCAGGACCGGACAACATCCCAGCAGAGGCACTAAGAGCAGACGTAGCGGCAACTGCAAAGATACTCCACATTCTCTTCAATAAGATTTGGGATGAGGAACAAGTACCAAAAGACTGGAAAGAAGGACTCCTGATCAAAATACCGAAGAAAGGCGATCTCAGCAACTGTGATAACTACAGGGGCATCACTCTTCTCTCAATACCGGGAAAAGTCTTCAACAGGATATTGTTAAACAGGATGAAGGACTGTGTAGACGCCCAACTTCGTGACCAACAGGCAGGATTCCGTAAAGATAGATCGTGTACAGACCAAATCGCAACTCTACGGATCATTGTGGAACAATCAATTGAATGGAATTCATCGCTCTACATCAACTTCATTGACTACGAAAAGGCATTTGATAGCGTGGACAGAACTACACTATGGAAACTTCTTCGACACTACGGCGTGCATGGAGGACAGTTGACAAAGTCGTTCGAAGTGAAGACCGGTGTTAGGCAAGGTTGCTTACTCTCACCCTTTCTCTTTCTCCTGGTGATCGACTGGATCATGAAGACGTCAACATCTGAAGGGAAGCACGGGATACAATGGAGATCTAGGATGCAGTTGGACGATCTAGACTTCGCAAATGATCTGGCTCTTCTATCGCACACGCAACAACAAATGCAGGAGAAGACGAACAGTGTGGCAGCAGCCTCAGCAGCAGTAGGTCTCAATATACACATAGGGAAAAGCAGGATTCTCCGATACAACACAGCATGCACCAATCCAATCACAATTGTCGGAGAAGATTTGGAAGATGTAAAAACCTTTACATATCTGGGCAGCATCATTGATGAACAGGGTAGATCTGATGCAGATGTGAAGGCGCGGATCGGCAAAGCAAGAGCAGCATATTTACAACTGAGGAACATCTGGAACTCAAAGCAACTGTCAACCAACACCAAGGTCAGGATTTTCAATACAAATGTCAAGACAGTTCTACTGTATGTGGCGGAAACCTGGAGAACTACGAAAGCCATCATCCAGAAGATACAGGTGTTTATTAACAGTTGTCCACGCAAAATACTTCAGATCCGTTGGCCGGACACCATTAACAACAACGTACTGTGGGAGAGAACAAACCAGATCCCAGCGGAGGAAGAAATCAGGAAGAAGCGCTGGAAGTGGATATGACACATTGAGGAAAGCACCCAACTGTGTCACAAGACAAGCCTCACATGGAATCCTGAAGGTCAAAGGAAAAGAGGAAGACCAAAGAGCACATTACGCCGGAAAATGGAAATAGACATGAGAAAAATGAACAAGAATTGGATGGAACTAGAAAAGAAGGCTCAGGACAGAGTGGGTTGGAGAATGCTGGTCGGCGGCCTTTGCTCCATTGGGAGTAACAGGCGTAAGTAAGTAAGTATTTTGTTAGAACAAAGAGTAAACAGCTCTCAAACACACGCAACTGAATTTTACTTAGTATGACCATTTAGCAGTTATTTTACCGGTGACCTAACGTAAAGCTGGTTTGACGAGATTTTCTGTACTAATTCCTTCAGTAGTTCAATTTTCATCAAAGTCAATAGATTGAAAATGTCTGTAATATTTATCTTGGTTTGGTCTTCTGCTTACTAGTCATGATCACAAGTTTTGTTAATGGAAACCTAGAAAGCGACGAAACTTTTTTGATGTCAGTGAACTATGAAGGTTGATTTTATCGTGTATTCGAGGCTGATAATTATTGTCCTTGTGGTACTCCATTTTCAAGCAATCCAAAATATTTCAACGGTATTGTATGGATTCGCTTTTAGTGGTGATTGGTATGTTTGTTGTAAACCTTCATCGTAATGCGTAAACTTGTGAGTTGCTAGTATTCCTTCACCAGTCTCTGAAGTATTGCCTGCATGTAACAACCATTATACAGACGATCCTAATCTTGGTCCTTATTTTAGTAGTGTCGTGTGACATGAAGGCAGTTGTCATTCCCCGGTTGCTCATACCATGAAAGGATACTTCTTGTGTGACTTAGCAAAGACACTTCTATGCCCGAGAGTATGTTCCCATAGTCCAAAGCAACTGCTCTAGGCCGGTCACACAGGCTTTTTGTATTTCTTAACGTTTTAGCCTCGTACTTTTCGGTCGTTATTATGACATAGATGGTGAAGCTTTAAATTATGTTAAAAGCCTTCGTTTGTATAGTTGGTTGGTATATGCTACGCTTAATTGGTCGCCAATTATCCTAGTGAGTCACGCTAGCCACTGCATGCCCAAATCAATACGTAGTGTCATCCTACCAAGTTAAAGACACGTCGTGTCTGGTGACACAGTGACACCTAAATATAATCCTAATTGAAGTATGAGTCCCATTTATCAAGAAAATCTTTTAGTCTTCTGTAGCGGTAATTATTAGCAAGTTGATATCTGTGGTTACTGGTCGAATAGTGTTTCTCTTAATACATAAAGTTCGTACTTGCTGGGACTAAACGTGTTTAAAGATAGGGGACAACAAACGGTCACTATTATTTGTTCACATAATCAGATGTCAAAATTTTCGTTTGAATGTCTTACACGCTGTCTTAATTTGTTTACTTCGGTGTTGAGACCACTCACTACGCTGTTTCCAAGTCAGATTTTGAGTAGCAGACAGCTTCCAATAGAGCTCATCTTTAGTTTTATTAGAGCTGCTGCCAGCAATTGTCGATAGCAATTACGTTCATAAGTTCGAATTTCACTTCCGAACTTCATACTAGAAATAATTTGCTACTTTGGGAAGTCGAATTTTTGGTTTGTATTAGGATGCACTGCTTGAAATGAAATCATGTTTATTAAGAGTTTGATTAAACTATATTACGCACAATAAACGGCACATAAAGATTAGTGTATCATATCTGGATCAGCATTATCCTGTCTAGCTTAGCCCTGTGTTCATAGTTCAATAACCTTGGTTTTTTATATTATGTTCAGTGGTTAGATTAGAGTACCAGTTAGTTTTGTTTCCCTTCAAAAAAGCAGATTTAGTAAAAACTAAATAAATTTTGTATAGTGGTATGTTAAAAAAAATTGAGTCGTATGAGACTCCAATCTAGTGGCCTCACGTTTCATCTGTGCATTCATAAGTATATTTAAACTGGATTATTTTTTTTTGTTATTTTTAGGCACACTATCGTTTACCAAGATTGCAAACTCCCTGACATGTCCACTACAGGTAATTACGTTTTTTTACCTTTAAGACTTCAGAATATTCGTTTTTACGCTGTTCCTGGAGTCAAAACTGCTTACATTCGTGATAAGCCTCATATGAACATTGGTACAATAGGACACGTTGATCACGGAAAGACTACCCTCACTGCAGCTATCACAAAAAGTAAGAAGCAATTTAAATTCGTAAATTTCCTAGTACTTTCTGGAAAAAACAACTCTGTCTATCGGAGCTATGAAGAGATTGATGCTGCTCCAGAAGAACGAAAACGTGGCATAACCATTAATGCAGCAGTGGTTGATTACTCAACATCTAACCGGCATTACGCACACACAGATTGTCCTGGTCATGCTGACTATATAAAAAATATGATAACTGGTGCTAATCAGATGGAATGCGCTATTCTCGTCGTAGCAGCAACTGATGGCACTATGCCACAGACTAGAGAGCATTTATTATTGGCTAAGCAGATAGGAATAGAAAGATTAGTCGTTTTTATCAATAAAGCTGATGTGGCAGACCCCGAGATGCTAGAACTGGTTGAACTTGAAGTCAGAGATACATTAAAACATTATGGGTTTGATGGAGATAATACGCCAATTGTCAGTGGTTCCGCCCTTTGCGCACTGGAAGTAAGTTCTAAAATTAGTGACATAATTATATAGAATCGCGACCCTAAAATGGGTATTGAAAAAATTGAAGAATTGCTTGATGCGATTGACTCAGTTCCTATGCCGAAACGCGAAAAAGATAAACCTTTCCTACTTCCTATCGAACATGTGTTTACCATTACTGGTCGAGGTACTGTTGTTACAGGTCGGATAGAACGTGGAATTCTTAAGCTTCAGTCACCAATTGAAATAATTGGATATAGTCAGATTCTAAAATCCACTGTCACAGGTAAGTCATAGCTAGTCTTTCAGTGCTATCTGCCTACATAATTGAAATTACTAAGTTTACCGCTAAATATTAGAATGTAGTGTTGTCTAAGAAGACCAAGCAAATGAAAGAATGACTTATATGCTGAGTTTTTAGGATAAAATGTTTATTATAAACGAATTACCATTCACTAAATATGGATTTCAGTAACTTTTGTGAATCATGATTTGACAAATGAAGGGCGACCTGAGGAATGTTGAAATAAATGAATATAATCTCGTTGATATGATGTGACTAATTGATAACTCTTCATAATACCGGATTTAAATCTCTCCGATAAGCTGATATCATAAAATGAAATGGGGATCAATAGAACAGGGTCTTCTGTAGAACAAAACAATACGCCTCTATGCAAAATACTTGGTGTAAAATTAAATATGACTAAAATTCCTAAGCAATTAAAGAACATGGATTTTTTAGGTCGTTCACTCATCAGTGAATTAAGACCATACTATTAAGCTTGATTTTCACTCAACGTAACCATACATCATTATATTTAATTGCAAATGGCCACAAGCTAACTTCTGTACGCAAGCTACCTGACTCCTCAAATCTCGGTAGCTACGATGTGGTTTGGACTTAGTAAATGTCAGCTCATCCATATCTTCTGAATAACTCAACTGTTACTGCGTTTTATTTTCACATACGTACACGGAAACACTGAAGTCAGTCTTGTAAACTTCTGAATTTACCGACTGATGTAAACCGGTTCAGAAAAATGTTATGTTTTATTGTAAGCGTCCTACATATCAACCATTAGTTTTTAGATATCAGAGATTTCTGTTGTCTTTATACGTCAATTAAATAGCATCCTCACTAATATCTTGCTAACAGATCCAAGTATACAGTACGTTCAGGGTTTTAATATATAGATATTATCAAACCTCATGTTTTAGGACATTTGTATATTCCAAAAAATTTGAAAGTTTACCGTGATCAAATCAAAAGTGTATAATCCAAAGCTAAGATTTCGGTTTTTCGGAAATAGTTACTAAATTTTTCAAATCGCTAAAACCATAAGTGTGGAAATAAAACGTTACCATCAGCCGTCCTTTGGGTTTATTATTTCATCCAGGATTGTCAGTAAATTCTTAAATTAATCGAGATAGTTGTAAACATAGCCCATAGTGGAATACGTTGATTGCAGCTGTCTCATAGACTAATGAAAACGTCTAGGCGATTCAGGTAAACATTCAATAACATAACTCTTATCGCTAAGCAAAGTGTTTTGATTTTTCGGACCATCAAAAATGTTTCACTTTTAAATGATAAAACTAAGGGTACACAACCACCTCTCCATTGTTTCATTCAAGCAGTAAGGATAGTCAGGTTTGTCCAGTCTCACTATTCCTCTCCAACTTTGCCATTGATGACGTTCTTGAAACACCTCTGATGGATATATGTAATGGCCACCCGGACAGTATCCCAGCCCTCACCGATTTGAGGATGCTAGGTGACTGTGTTTGATTATTGCTGTTCGAAGGATTGCTGACATCCAGCGACAACATCATATTAGTAATGTAGAGGTTCGGTATCGTGTGTTCGGGCACAGCGATGATGATTCAATTGATGTCACTTGCACGAATTATTAGCTTTAGTATGTATCTTGAAATAATTTTAACCGATTAAAATTACTTTCAAACTAATAATAGTTTTGAATGACAAGTTCGAGGTGTCGAAAATTGTTCATTGATGAGGAAGTGATTGTTCTTATGCTATTTTACTTTCCGTGTAGTGTTTATTAGCATCTTGCGAGATTGAACTGTTTGATTTATACAACGTTTTCCAAAAAGTGATGTATCAAATATGACAACTAAAAATTCCGCTACATCGTCCCATAAATTTACTACCATTTATCGTTTTTCACTATGCTTGCACATTTTATCTATTTAGTCAATGCACAAACTCTAGTACAGCTGAGCACTAAAAAGTGTGCTTCAAGCAGTAGTATGCTTATTTGAAATAAAATGATCATTTATACCTCGAGCAAATACTGCACTTCTGATATTTATTTCGTAAACAAATTTTCGGTTCTTGTCCGTTTCATTGAAGTTGTGATTCTTGTTTTACCAATCTATTCGAAACGCTAATAATTCGATCACTGAATGTAATCACAATTGATTGATCACTGGGTGGTGATCAATGTCATGCTTGTCTAGTCCTTATTAGTGCAGATCGAATGCTCGGATAGCTCAGTGGTAACGTCTCTGACACGAGATCGAATCCGCCAGGGAGCATCAGTTCCCTCAAGATTACAGGTACACCTTGCTGACGAGTGCCAAGTAGCACGAAACCCGGGTCCAGGGTTTCCTGTTGACTACCTCCAACCACCATCTAGATCACTGAATGTGTTATGATCTCTTTTATTATGACTCAGCTACTTATTGCTTAGTATATTTCAGATACTACTTCACTCTACCGGTCCCCAAATCAGAACAGAGATAAACAGGGACGTAATTATTTTCTGAATAAACAAGATTGAATGGGAATAAGAATCACAGTAAAAAGTTTGTCATTTCTAATTTTACACAAGAAGATTCTAGAGACTTCCCTAATTATCCGTTGGTACTGATTAGCCAAGAAACGACCGATCAGCGTGCGCCAACACAACCCCGCACAAAATATGCCTTAATCCAGCCCATATCCCGCTAACAGAAAGTGATATAAATTTGTCACAACAGTGTTTAGGCCTCTTATTACGTTTTTTCCCGAGTAATGCTGTAATTATAATCTTCAAGAAAAAATTGGACGGTGTGAATACTCCATGTTAGACTAACTGTCACGAACTCTCATTTGTTTCAGGAATTGAAATGTTTCACCAACTTTTAGATCAAGCAGAACCAGGTGACCAAGTTGGCATCTTAATGAGAGGAGTGAAACGAGATGAAGTAAGACGTGGTCAGTTTGTTGTAGAACCAAAGTCTATGTCAATACATGACTATGTTCAGTGTCAGGTAAGTTTTTTGGTGTTAGTATTTTATAACACTTCTTGTAAGTACGCGTCGAAATGATGATTTTATTTTGCCAGCATGGGTTGTTCTAGTTCATACTTATAACTTTTAAAATACTTTTATTACTTTGCAGTCAAAATGCACTTGGGTTTAGATGTAAATACTAAGTTATGACTGAACAGTATAGGATTTTATTTAAACTAAGGATTCTTTGGAATAAGTTCAAGATTCTTTTTAAATTGCAAATTGTCTACATTGCACATTACTAAATGTAAATAATGCACAATTTGAAGTAGTGTGTAATGCGTGATTCTTAATGCGGTGTTAATTTTTTTAATATGTACGGAAATAGCAGTTTCGCGCCATAGAATGTTCGTTTTGCAACTATTTTCAAGTGATGTATGGTCAAATAGTATACATAATCTCTGCTAAAAAGGTGTTTTTAATGCGCATTTTCTTCTTTGGAATCGTAATTAAAGGTATCCTTTCAAGCATTTGTAAATCTTTTTGAATAGAAATTCTTAACATTTATTTCTAGAATTTTCACACAATACATTGTGTTATCTGAACGAATTATCTTCACTCTTTCAAATAATATTTTCCATATACTTCTTTTAAACTCAATCAAACCTTTTTTTTACCCATCTCTACATCTCTTTGTGGTCGTTTAGACATTTGACATCAAGAAGTTGGTAGATTCATCGTCATATTCTATTGTTAAATTAGTAACATTTAGCTTACTTTTACACAAAAAAGGAAGTCACACATTTAATGTTGACACAGTTCCACATTATTGATACAGACTTTTCAAGTGGTATATATATATATATATATATATATATATAGTGATTAGTGTGGTACTTAATTTCTTAGTTGTACATAGCATTTTACGTGGTGCATATTTGAATCCAGGATGATCATTTATTTCTGTGGGTATGAAGTCAAATGATGCAAAATATTTATCCCACCTATCTACACTAATAGCTTTCTTTTAGGTAGTTTGAAAAGAATATGTCACCATTATCTCACTAAGTTCAACATTTCACATATCCATTAGTCCAGTTCATGAATCAAAGGATTTAACGATACTTAGAGCACCTCGTTAGTCTAATTGTACATAAAATTGTATGTTAATTTTATCATGTAAAGTCATATCAATTCACCTACATGCTGTTTGGATCTAGTAGCTGTGAAGTTCATTTAAAGTCAAAAAGCGTCTGTTATGAGTGAATAAATAGAACACTGGTTGATAGATGAACGCAATTTTACGATGTAACTAAGCGATACCTTCATACGTGACTGAATAGTAGACTTAAACTTCCTAGAGAACTGAAATCAAAGAAAAAACAACTGTCTAGAAGAGGTTCTTTCTTTTAACATGTTTGTATACAAATTATTGACAGAAAAAGTAAATATGATTAGATGTCATAAGCTATTAAAAGAAATTAGTTTTGTATGTCACTCACTTCAATAAATTAAGACCTAACTGTTGAGCTCAGTTATTGCTCATCAAGATTATGCTTCGGTCTGGACACCCGGGCAGTATCACAGCCCTCATACATATCCAAAGAGATCTGTGTGGCGCATATGTATTTGGTGTCTCCTTGTACCAATATCTATATGTTAAAATAAATAATAAAAATAAAGATTATGCTTAGTGTGGTTAAACTATTCGGTTTGTGCGTTAACATATTAATCCCCCTGTTGTACTGTTATGTGATTGGTCACACCAGTTGTGTGAAAACATCAGTCAACTATTTCGGTCTGAGTAAACGAACGAGAGTTCGAATGTGTGAATAATTGTTAATGATTCGAATCCCGAATTAAACCAAAATGCAACTCTATACATTTTCACATTTTACATCAGTTTCAACCAACTGTCCATAAAGTTTTTAAACTATTCTCAGCATAAAAAAGTATCGCATATTATGTTTCCTCCAATTATTTCTCTTATTTTACTACTGCATTTTTCATAAAATTTCAGTGAGTTTTCCAAATTTTGCAGGTGTATATGCTTTCAAAGAAAGAAGGTGGTCGTGCTAAACCATTTACGGGCAATCACCAATTCCATGTTTTCAGTAAGTCATGGGATTGTCCTGCTGTTCTAGTACTCCCTGAAGGGAAGGAAATGGTTATGCCAGGGGAAGATGCAGCTGTGAACCTACACTTCCATAGGAAAATGGTTAGTCTCATCGAAATCAAGTGTCTGTTATCAAACTTTATTGAATTAAATTTTTAAGATACCTAATAACTCGACAAAATTCGCTTAATTTGAAAATTCGTACTATCAATATTAAGAATCGAAAAGACGATTCAGACACAGTTTGCGTATTGTACTTCAAGTTTCATATATATCTTGAATACATTCTGGTTAATCTTTGCAAATGGGAAACAATTAGTCGGAAAAAAATCAAACAGTCCAGGGGTTTTTGGTTTTAGTTGCTTACTTACGCTTGTTACCTCTCGTGGAAAAGCATAGACTGTCCATCAGGATTCTTTAACTAACCCTGTATTAGGTAATCCTTTCCAGTTGTTTCTAATCGCCATTCATTCTTCTGATACCTGTTTCCAGTCCCTGACGCATATATCTCGTGGCCTTACGCTTTTCCTTTTGCCTTCATGATTCCAAGTTAGGGCTTGCAGTTTGATGATTTTTTCGACCTATGTCCTGTTCACTTCTAGCGTCTTTTCCTATTTTTCAGCTGGAAGTTGGTTTGTTCTCTCCCACACTAGGTTGTTGCTGATGGTATCCGGCCAATAAATGTTGAATATTTTATGTAGACAATTGTTTAGAAGTACTTGTACTTTTTTGGTGATGGTTATAGTAGTTCTCTAAGTTTCAGCTCCATACAATGCAACTGTAAATCCAATTGATTGTTCGACAATGATCTACAGTATCATGACTTGATCTGTACACAACCGTTCCTTACGGAATACAGCCTGCTGATCTCGGGTTTGGGTGCCTACTGAATCCTTCATTCGGTTCGACAACACTCCGTGGAAAACGTTTCCTCATACTGATTGGTAGGTGACGCCTCTGTGGATCTCACAGTTGCCGAGATCTTTCTCTGATATTTTGATGAGGTATCTTTATTTCCAATCTGTCGGCACTTGTTCTTCCTCCGTTTGAAGACTCCGGGTGACATGGTTCAGAATCGATCACAATAACATAGGTGTATACACTCTTTGTCTTGCCTGAAACCCTGATGTTAAAATTGCTTTATGTCTTTCTTTCTACGAACTAATTCTTCCTGTGTTATCAGTCAGTCAATCAGCTACAACGTAGAACCAGGTACATATATGCATCGGTCAAAGTTGCTACACCTCACTAGCACAACAAGATCAACAATGAATTCATAGAACTAGTCACTTCAATGGTAGTAATATATAAAAGAAAGATAGCATATAAGAATGTAATAAAGGGAAAAAGAACTAGTTCGTAGAAAGGGAGGTATAAAGTAAATTTAATCTCATAGTTTAAGGCAAGACAAAGAGTATAGACACCTACGCTATTGTGATCGATTCTGGGTCATGTCATCCAGTCTCCAATCACTGGATAAGATAGTTTCCCGGACCCCAACCAAGTAGTCTACATCTACCAATATGGCTCAGACCAGAAGTTAGTGAGTCCAAGGACTGATGTCACGTTTTGGTTTGGCCGCCCCTAATTCCCTTCCAACCATCTCTAACACCCGTTAGCATTGCACGACGTGGTAATCGGTGTTCAGGCATACGTAACACGTGGCCCAACCATCTCAGTCGATGAAGATTAACAACCTCATCAACTGATTTACCATCATTACCTAATACCCTGCGTCTAACCTCACTATTACTTACCAGGTGATCCCAGCAGATGCCAGCAATATTTCTAAGGCATCTGTGGTCAAATACTAGTAGCTTACGAGTGTCTTCTACTCTTAAAGGCCATGTTTCGCTGCCGTAAATTAAAACAGAACGGACTGCCGCGCAGTATACTCGTCCTTTTATTGATATACGGATATCTCGCCTTCGCCATAGGTGACGTAAGTTGGCAAAAGCCAAGCGAGCTTTTCGAATCCATGCTGAGATTTCGTCAGACACCGACCCATTAGGGCTGATCAGACTTCCAAGATAAGTGAAGTTGTCAACGCACTCGGCTACTTCACTCTCTATCCTTAGTTCAGGTGTTGACGCAGACCAGTCCTGAAGCAACAACTTGCATTTAGAGGGAGAGAAGCGCATTCCAAACATTCTGGCATTGTTGCTCAGTGATACCAAAAGACTCTGCATTCTATCAGCGTCTTCACCAAACAGGACTATGTCATCTGCGTATTCTAAGTCGATAAGTGGACCTCCTGGAAGGAGGTCAATACCCGAGAATTCAGTCGACGAGAACGTTATTTCCATCAGTAGGTCTATGATGAAGTTAAACAGAAATGGAGAAAGTGGCCAGCCTTGACGGACACCGCTTGAGGTTGCAAAAGTAGATGACAGTTCGCCATAAGCTCTGACTAGACTAGTAGTGTTCGAGTAAAGAGCCTTTACAAGGTTTATGTACTTCTGAGGTACGCCTTTCAATGACAGACACTGCCACAGAATCTCGCGGTCTACCGAATCAAATGCTGCTTTTGAGTCAAGAAAGACCACCATTGTCGGACGTCGATATGTATGCCTGTGTTCTAGAATCTGACGAATGGTGAATATGTGGTCGATGCAGCCATGACCAGGTCTGAAGCCAGCTTGATTCTCTCGTGATTGCAGTTCACGAGTCTTAGTTAGGCGTCTGATAATTATCGAGGCTAGTATTTTAGATACTATATTAGTTAAACTAATCCCTCTATGGTTGTCACAGGATGATTTTGACCCTCTCTTATATATTGGGACGATAAGTGATTGCGACCAGTCAGATGGAATAACGTCTAACTCCCAGATTTTAGCTAAAATATTAGTCAACCTAATCGCTAAAATTGAACCACCATCCTTAAAGACTTCTGGAGCCAATTCATCTGGACCAGCTGCCCTTCCTCGTTTCAGATTAACTATAGCCTTTTGAACTTCTGCTAGAGTTGGGGGACCTACTTCAATGTTCCATTTACACTGTCTGGGAATGGAGGGTAGTTGTAGAGTAGCTGAAGGCCAGCTGAACTGTTCCCTAAAATGTTCCACCCATCGTTCTAAACGTCTGGATTGGGAGCAGATGAGAGTATCATCTTTTTCCGAAATAATCTCACTTACACTTGACTTATTAGTTCCAGTTACTTTTATTAGTCTGTAAAGCTGTCTTGTGTTCCGTATAGTCTCCGCCTTTTCCATCTCTTTTGCTTTCGTTGCCCACCACTGCACACGGTCGTTTCTTAGACTTTTTCTTAACCTAGATCTGATTTGTTGTCGCTCTTCATCATGTTCAGAGCCTAATGGGACGAGTTTGCGAGAATCCATCAGTGCAATAGACCTTGAAGAAATCCATTGGTTCTTTGTAACCCTGTGGTTTAAATCACTGATAGATGTCACTGCTGTTTCCACAGCTGTTTGTATATCTTTCCAAGCAACATCTGGGTCGGCCTCGTTTTCAGAACTACCAAACTGTGACCTCAGTTGTTCCTGGAACCTACTTTAGGTTTTCTCGCTATTCAATTCAGTTCTAATGGGTCTTTTTACTGTGGCTTTTTTGCGTACAGTGAGGCGCAAGCAGATGCGTGCCAGTATTAGGGCATGGTCGGAGTCCAAGCAGGTACTCCAGTATGAACGACAATCTACCGACCCTCTCCAACGATGACTGATGGCAATATGGTCTATTTGAGTCCATCGTTGTTTTGGTGTATGGGGTCGCCATGTTAGACGATGTCTCTCTTTATGCTTAAAATTTGTGTTTGCTAAAAATAAACGATTGTCTGAGCATAGTTGCAGCAGATGATCACCATTATCTGTTCGCTGTGTCGGAATACTAAAATATCCACCTAAATCCCTTTCTGTTTGGTTTAAACTACCTATCTGAGCATTAAAGTCACCCCCTACGAGTACTATGTCTGAGCGTTTAGCTTTCTGAAGAAGTTCGGACAGCTTTCTCTAAAATTCATCTTTCACTTCAACTGAGCTGCAGTCGGTGGGAGCGTAGGCAGAAACGACAAAAAAGGCAACGACGTGTGTCCCTATTCTTACGAGTTCTTACGTAGCCGTTTAGCCGAACAGCACATAAACGACTGTTGACGGGGATCCACTCTAACAGTGCTTGTTCCGCCCTCATGCTTAGTGATATCCCTACTCCTGCTAGTCCACGAGAGCCGGTCATCGCGTCACCAGATACACGGAGGGTGTGTCTCGTTGGCTCTCCGTTTTGCCGAGGTGAGGTCAAGTGAATGACCACACTGGGATCCTGTATGCGTGTTTCAGAGACACTGCATACATCAAGGGTACGAGATTCCAGGGTTTTAGCCAAGGAAGCCTGTTGACTGATTTGACATAGGGTGTGTACATTGAAGGCTCCAATGTGTAGTTTGGAGCGAGGTTTCAGTAGACCTGGGACAGTGTTTTGAGCACTAGAATCGTTGGCTATGGTGACATTTGAGGAGAGTCCCATGGTAGCCGATGACCAACGATTAGTTCATATGCCATTTGTTCTTTTAGGATACTGGAGCCCATGTGCACCATTGGTTTGGAATCAGGGTTTTCCAACTCCCCTAGGTGGACTCTCCATGTCCACCAACCCGGTTAAAGCGCCGGACATCCGCTTTTCGTCCTCCCAATTTTGTAAACAACATCCCCGCCACGAGAAGGCAGTGAATAGGGCTTCCCTAGCAGAGGCTATGTACGCGTGACCATGTGAGAGCATTTCGAGAGGGAGAGCGGACTCCCCCTACTCTCGGCCGTACCAGGGCATTCGGGGGCTTCTATCATTATACATAATGTTTTTGTTGGGGATGTTAGATCCTAGATCTCACTTGGTGAAGACCTTATTTTTTTGACTTGATTTTTAAAATTCAAATTTCTTCGTTTTCGCACCAAAAGCGCTTTTTAACCTTCATATCGTGTTTCCCACGTTTGATAATCTTAGACAGTATTCGTCCGTTGTATCTTTTACTATGCTATTTTGTAACGGTTCCCAAGGACAGTTTTATGCTGTGTATACGTTTAATTTGTTCCTGTTGTTGTTGCTCGTGCTTCTGAGAGTGTCCACCTAATAACTACGACCAAATGAGGTTATAAACCCGTGTGGGAAATTAGTCTTATGATTTTTAGTTGATGGTTAGGGTTAGGAATTAGATTTAGAGTTTTCATCACGAACTGACATCAGCTATAATGCCAAAAATATCCAAATGGATGAGTGAATTTCGCACCATAAATTATAGTCTCATCTTGTAGCTGACTGACTGACTGACTTTTTCCTCTCAAGTCTTCCTGAATAGGTCGTATATCTGAAGTTACTTCTATGCCTGACTTCAGTGCTTCAGTTGGTATGTTGTCTGATATCTTCGACTGTTGGGGTGGTGAGAGCCACTGCACTATATGCAGGTGTTGTTTCGATGTTCGATGGATTTAGTGGAACTGGTCTATTCGAGTGTTCTTCGAAGTATTCTATTCACCTGTTCCACTGTTTTAGAGTCTCGGTGATTGGTTTGCCTTCTTGTTTTCGACCATTGTCTCTGTTCTACTACAGTTCCCAGCTAGTTTCTTCGTTGTATCATATAGTTGTCTCGTACTTTCTTCTCTTGTAGCTTTTTCCACTGTCATTACCAGATCTTCCATCCACGTACTTCTGCTTATCGGCTCTGATGCTTCTCTTCACGCTGTTGTTTGCTTCTATGTGTTCGGAGTGTCTTGACTTTTTCTGCTACTGTTCAACTGTTGTTAATTGCCGTTTCTTTGTCCTTCCTTTCTTGAATTTAGCCCAGCGTATCGATAGAGATTCATTTTTTCCGAAGATGCTTTTTGTGACCCAGAACCTCCTGACACGTTGAAGTCAGTACTTCTTCAATCCCTTTCTAGTCGTTCCCGATTGTAGCTTCCTATTATTTCAGCAGATCTTGTTAGACTTGTGATCTATTTTTGAGCACTATCTCGAATTCGTTGAGTCTTCCAATGTCTCAAAATAAAGCAGTATTAAACTTTCGTAATGCTGTTTGTCTAGTTTTACAGTGTTTCTTGAGCTTTAGTTTCATCTTGGCTACAACTATATGGCATTCTGAAGCTATGTCAGCTCTTATCCTAGTTCTCACGTCTTCCATTGATCTTCTAGATTTTTCAGTGCTGCAAATATCCATTTGGTTCTTTGCGTTATGATTCGGTGAGACCCATATAGCGTTGTGTATGGGTTTGTGGGTGGACATATTGCCACTTATGACCACTTTGAATGCAAAAATTTGCAAATCTCTAACCATTTTCGTTCCTTTCTTCCAGTTCATATCGTCTTGTGATATCTTCACACTTGGTGTTATCCGTTCTGACTTCGTCGTTTAGGCTTCCTATCATTGCGATCCCCTTCTTTTGTTTTGAATGATCCTTTGATTATTCTGAACCCATAAGATTCTGATCCTGTAAGTACTTTCCGTGTTATTTTGAATGGCATCAGTGAAAATACTTGTGTATGCGAAGCACTTTCTTCCTCATGACCTGTCAGGGTACAACAGCATCTCTCCCGAGGCTATCTTTTTTTGTTCACCTTGAGTCCAATGGATTTCACTTATTCGGATCACCACCAAGTTGTATCTCCTCATCTCAGTTATTTAGCTGGTTCTCCCAATCTCCAACATTGTTCGTATATTCGATATATAAATATTAATTGTTGTCTTGGTTGTTAGAAATGGCATCAGACTCGTGAATTCCGAAGAATGTCGCCTTTCACCATAAGGCATCAATTTTCCTGAATGAAGATCCTTCAACTCGTTTAAATTGTTCTTGGTTGGAGTTTTTTTAGCAAGGTTGTTTTCCACAGGACGGTTTGTTGATCCCATACCCAACTCTCCTTTATCTGGTTTCGGGACCGGCACTAACCCTAGGTGGTCCACAGACGGAGATTTTTGGTATAACGTTAAAATACTTTTTGCGGTATAATACGATAATATTATAATATGAAAATAAAACTGATCAGGGCGACCAAGTTCATAACACTTCTAGATTGGATATTCGAATGATCCTCTATAAAAAGATCAGATCACGTTACCTCATACTTGGTTGACGACCGAAAATAGGAAACCAGAGTAATGCTAGACAATACTTTATTGCACACTGTTACAAACAGTCACTCAGTGAGTACGGAGTGGTGATCAATAAGAAAAATTAAAGCACATATTTAAGAGTAAGTAATCTGCGTGTCTGGTTATAAATACTCACCGTCAAATCACATTTACTTCCTCTACTTCACATCACTTTTAATAGACAAAATTAGTTACATGCTTCTGTAGCTATTTACACGATAGATCTTACTCGTTTTTATAAAGCAAACTTTTTATTGTTGTAGGCTCTTGAAGTCGGACAGCGTTTTACTATTCGTGCTAGTTCCGCTACTATTGGTTATGGTGTTGTTGGTAAAATCCTCCCTGGTCCAGGTCCATTCGCCTGGTCTAAATAATGTCCAATTATATTTGTAATTATTTTCAACTTTTGTGCTTCATCTATTACTGAATAAATCCTTAGTAAGAATATAATGTCTTACTATTTTATCACATTGATAATCTTGTTTCGATCATCTTCAAAAGCCTTTTTTTGGTGTACACAGGTGCTCTTTATTTTTTGATACTCATTCGTCACCATTATATATTGAAAAGTTGGTCATAAAGTTTATTTTTCGAACCGTATAATACATTTGCGGTTATGTAGCTTAAGATTTATTGCGCTTTATTAATTATCGACCAAAGTTGCTGCACCGAAAATGATCAGTAACAATAAGCTGTAACATTTTGAAATTTCATTTCTTTTGCTTCCCAAAGTTGTGATAAATATATGTAGTTAGTGAATTTAGGACATACAAAACTTATCTATCATTAGTTTCCTAAATATCTTCCACGAGTATTAGGGAGGTTGCTTATCTGTTGTGACATAAATTGTTGTGTATTAGTTAGTAAAGACATAGTTCACATCAGATATTATATAAACCCAAAGAACCAAACAAATATCAGTGAAGTATACTAAAATTTGTAAGTTGGTACCTATAGTGATGAAATATCTTACGGAAAAATAAATCATTCTAATCTCCAGCACATATTAGGTGTGTTTTAGACATTTAAACGGACTTCACGTTTTTAAATTGCTAGCCTGATATCTTTTAATACTAACCGCTAATCTGAAAATTAATTCTTAATTTTCATCAATTAGAAAATATGAATTACGTTCATAACTTCCTGTACCAAAGAGGTTGAAAGTCATAGATAAATCGTTCATTAAACAGACGAATGGACCGTTCTGTTTCTTCATTTTAATGAATCTTATTGTTTAGTTGTAATTCTGATACCTAAATATTACGAAATATGGTAAAATAAAATAAATGTAAATTAATTTTTCTGTCTTGAACATTTTTCAACCAACCCTATTTATCGTAGACAGTTGACTTTAAAATATCTTTTACATTGTAACTGATGTTTGAATTAACTTGTTTTAATCCACTCTCATTATAAAACTTACAAAATGTCAAGTGCAAAGTTACAGACAACTATACACTTGGAGATATAATTTATTCAACGAAATCTAAAGTGACGACATTGAAACAATTATTATTTATTGATATAACGAGCTAGTGATAGGTTTAGCACTCAAGAGCTAATTTATTACCGTGTGAACTACGAAACTGATGTAATTCAATTGCTTGTGAAATTTGGTCATCTCTATTCTGTTAATACTTTGTATAAAAGTGTTATTTTATTATACAAAAATTATTCTTCTGGTAAGTAGTCCTATCTTTCATCCCAAACCATCCAGGTTCTTATGTCAATAGTTTGGATTATTGTATTTCATCTGTCAATCGGCATTCCGTTTTTGTTTAGTAGTTGAACCATAAAATCTGAACTCATAACAATCATGCAGAAAGCTAATTGATGTTTAATAACGAGTTCCGTTTTAGTGAATAAAAGGTAATAAACAAAGAAGAGTAGTACTGCTCTGTGTTATCGAATTACGTTTTGACTCAGTGTTTTAAATTGAAGGGAAATATATATACAGTTGAAGAAAGATACCGTCCTTTCAATGCTACTAATTTGATTTATGTGACAAACGTATGACAAATCCAGGCACATGAATATCTGTTATGTTAAATAAAGCGAAAATGATGTACTGTTTGCTATGTACTAAAGAAGTGCTAGTTTTGTGTCGGTGTAAACTTGAGTACGAATTACCTAGTCATCAACTGAAAACGACCCTTCTACTCACTAGGATGACGGATGATTTCTCAGCCTTGTTGATGGTTAGATAGTAGATAAACTTATCTATTCCTTCAACTAAAGTATTTTCAAACCAAACGATCCCTGCAAACTTTCCATGGTAATATCGTGTTAACTGGTGAATGTTTAGGTCACTAACGTTGTTGGACTTAATCGATATGTCGGAGGCATACTTGTATTAGATAAGAATGGTGTGACCAACCAGCTAACGTCGAATTCGCACCTATCACCACATATCGTATATTGCCTTTTCATGCTAAGAATCGACCACCGATGGAGTTATATAGATGAACCTTATTAGGTACGGAGACTGTGAAAAGTATGAATCTTATTGTGTGGTATGAGGAATATACTGCATAGTTTGGATTTACCGGTCAATCGTATAAATTGTTGTCTGAGTCTAGTTGAGTTACTGTATTGTTGGATAAACATGAACACATGGATTAAAACCCATTATCAGTCAACCGATTGGGTATAAAATAATTAGGATTAACAGTGCCTTATGTCTATACAAACCAATGCATGGATGTGTGCTCAAGGTTCGTGATGATGCTGTCAAAAATATTTCCTTCCTCCTGGTTTTATGAATAATTATTGCAAAAGGATTTCGTACTAGTATCAAGAAACTATATAGTGACCTCTCGTTTACAATCGGTACCTAACTAAAGGTAATTGGTGGGATGAACTATCTCCAAATAATATAAATTAAGACGATTCCTAAAACTTTATATTAGAGTCAACACACATGTTTCACGAAGTTGAACGAGCGTCATTCTACTCCGGTTACATTCATCACTATTTCAAAACCCGTATAGAAAGTTGTGTTTTTCTCAGTAGATACTACTATGCCTAAATGTTTTCTTGCAGAACAAAACTCCGTAACTGTTCTATATGTTTTATCCACTAGATAGCCATACACTGAGAACATACGTCTGAATGTTATTCTCAGTGTTTTGTCTAGTACTGTGTCAAGCTCACATGGATTGTTCTAATCCCCAAGCAGGTCAAGTAAACAATTTTTTGAGTCACTTTGATCGTGTCAATTATTCGCCCATCAACCCTGATTTTTTTATATGAAGATGTGTGTGTATCACTTCACTCCATTCGGCGTGTTTTAACTCTGTCAAATTTAACACTGGTTTTCTCCAGTCTGATTCTTCGCTCCCCTGCTTTTCATTCTGAATGTCTGTCTGGATAAACAAGTGCTTAAAACAAATTCCTACAACTTAAAACGTGTTTAGCTTCTTATCATTGCGGTCGCACGAACGGGTTTAGCCTAAGTAATATACGGAGTAAGATGGAAGATTTATGTTCATAGCACATTTATACGAAGCCGATCCCACAAAAATTGGAATCCAAGGATCAACTCGTTTTTAACGTTACCAATGTCAGTCGCGGGCTTGATAGCTGAAAATCTGTAAGCTTCAAAATACTAAATATTCACACAAATTCGGATTTAGTTTGCTTCATCACGACTGTAGCTAATAGAAGTTTGACAACGAACTAATTTATTCTAAAGGATATAGCTATAAATTTCTCACTATTCTGGTAATTTCTCTTTTTCATAAATCAGTTGTGTAATGTATTATTTCTTGTTCTTACTTGAAAATTGCTTTCAATCCGTCGTCGTTTATTGACCTTTACTTAGTCTTGCACTGCTAATCTATTAAGCTGTATGGCTGTTTATATATATTTTTGATGTCAGTTCTCAATATCTAAAAATGTGTTTCCATATGGTTTAAAATTTTTTGCCTAGAGTTTTCATATTTACTATCATAAATATTCATCCACTGTACCATCTTATAACTCGTCCGTACTCGGCATTCTTATTTTAATGTTCATTAGACCGAACGATCGTTTTCGGTAATTTTTTATCAGGCTTTACAGTTACAAATCCGAAGTCATTATATAAACTTCGATAGAGCAATGAGAAAATGGAATTAATCTGAAAAATGTGATGTATTGGCCCTATACTCGTCAGGGCATTTTCTAAGAAGAATTGTAACAATTCAATGAAACTTTAGGTAAACAAAGTAATGAAGGCGAGAAAAAAATGTTACATCGTATAAAAAGAATGGGAAGTCGTCGCATTACCCTAAGTCATAAAATGACTCAAGGACTACCAGTGTAAATTCAAGGTTATGACATTGTTTTTGTACGTATAAGAGGGGTTGAAATTTACGAATAGCCAAGGCTTCAATGAACCTAAGGAACAAGTGCCAAGATGGCTTCAAAACCAGTTAATGTCAAATGTTCCGATCAACTTGGGAAGTAGAAAACCATGTTCATCGACAGCGAAACAGGATTGAGACGACGCACAGAACTGATATCAATACAGTTTAAAAAACTTTGAAAATTTGTCAAGGACTAATTCTCTCGCCCTCATTACTTTGTTTACTTGAACATTCATTTAATTGATTGTTAATAATCTTCATATAAAATACCCTGACGAGTATAGCGCCAATACATCACATTTTTCACATCGACTCCATTTTCTCATTGCTTTATCAGAATAACGATTGTGCTCTGTTCCTTGTATACTCCATAAGAATGTCCAAACTACTAATCTTCAACAATATGATATAATGTAAATAATTACTACTACTGATTCTAGGTTATGAGTAGTTAAAGTAGAACCTTAAAATAAATGAGCTCATCTTGCGCTAAGATTTTTATTCTCTCTAGTCTAAATTCTATACAAATTAAGTTTGCTAGAACAATGCTCTGGAGTTACTTGAATTAAGAAATGGAAAATGAGGGACTGTTTTTACCCTCAAATGCCTTGGTATGTCTGACAGTGGCGAGGGTCAGCTCTCCCTCTCGAAATGCTTTCACACTGCTACGCGTATACAGACACTGACAGAGAAGTCTTACTCATGCCGTCTCGTGGCATCCTGAAGGAGACAAATGGTGTATGAACTTATCGTTGGTCACCGGCTACCATGGGACTGCATCTCATGACGTTGTTCCACTACCTTGTGGATTAAACCCTCAGGTCGAATGTTCAGGGCGTGGTCCCCTAAGGAAAATACGTGTTTCGGTCTGGGCACCCAAGCAGTATCACAGCCCACACACAAAGCAAGTGACTTGTGTGGCGAGTATCTGTTTGGTGCTTCCTTGTACCAATATTTATGTGTTCAAATAAATAAAATAATAATAATAATCAACAACAACAACAAAAAGAGAACGTTGATATTTCTCAAAGTTTTACCAGTCAACAGGTGATAACTAAGTCTGTCATTTGTGATAGGACCCTGAAGATTGATCACAAGGTAGTATAAATTAGATCAAGGTTAGTAATCAGTTAAAATACATAGTGTAGGCATTCCCACATATAGCTTGAGGAGATTTAATGTCAGTTTGTTATAAATTAGGCGTTTTCATGGTTTAAACTGAGAGGTGACAGTAGTTAGACTGCCACTGAAAAGCTGAAAGCACTGAATGGGCGTTTTGTGATAGTATGCGACTCCTCGGCAAAGGCCATGCACGAGCCCGCAACCGGAAATTCAGACCAAGACCATTAGTTTTCACACGCGGACGCCTAACCTCTAGACCACTGAGCCTGCACCTAGAGGTGTACATGTTCAACTTTGACCAATTCACGATAATGCACAACACTTATTGCCTGCAGTGAACAACTGCCTAACACTCTATGTGGTTGAACTCAAGTGGTCACGGCTCTTCACTAGAACTCCACAAGTTGCATTTTGAATGTAGTCACTTGTGATCACATGATGATTTTTAGTATAGAGAGATTTGTGAAGATTGTAGAATGTTCCTAGCTCCAATCCAAAAATGATCTCAGCTTTTATTAATAGATGAGGTTTGTGATTATTAAAATGAATGAGTAAAGGAATAAAATAAATAAATGAAAAGCAATGATGTGGCCGAGTGACGATTGCTCACAAGGAGGAATTGTTAAGTGAAATCCCCGAATGGTTTGACGTCAAAGCGAAGGCAACTACCAGCCAGAATAATGGGGTTTCTTTCTAACTTTACAACATGGTTCCATTCAAAATATTGAACGCAAGAATGAATATGATTGCGAGTCACTTAGCAAATAAAAGATTTGAGGATATGGAAACATTAACCATACACTCGCCAATGGAATTATTCTCTAACCACTAGGTCTAATCCGTGACCCATCGCATTGAAAATAATATGTTTCCATTTTACTCACAAAAAGGGGAATAAATAAAAAGAAAAATGCAACGCATGTATGTAACTGTAGTGGAATTTAAATATGCAGCCGAAAAGTATTCTTTGATAAGTTTTTTTTCAAATATATGTAGGCCAGCAAAATCTAAGCATGAATGATACTGTGGTGCAAGTTTTTACTGGTGAGAAACTGAAAAACATAATTAATTACTGTACTTGCTAACAAAGTGTTAAACAAATCTGAAAAAACATACCAACACGATTAGTTGTTATAAGTCTTTATCGTGTGTAGAGTGTTAACGTTTTTCATGTAGCAGTTGGGATTCAATTTATAGACGGTATCAGATGCATAATGTCCACTGAATGCAAAAACATATTACGGTTTCACCATAGAACATAGATGGATTCCTCAAAGTTTGCGAAATTCTTGGGATATTTTGAGTAAGTCTCAAAACTTTGAAGAGACTCCCCAAGCTGTTAAAAAATTTGAATTTTTAACAGTTAATATAAAGGGTTTTCCTCAATGTTTGAAACTTTGGGGGAAATTTTGGGAAAAATCCGAAATCTCCTCAGGTCTGGCGACAAAATTTTCACCAAAATAGGGTGATCGAGATCGTCCTATTTATACTAATCAAACTCTAGAAGCTGCGTTGGGAGTTGTGACATTTGTTCATAAAACTTTAGGTGAAGAAATTGTCGAAGTTTATTCTAGTTGATCTTTGGAAGTCCGGAAAAGCTTGTTTAGCTCACGTATTGACTCTTAAGCACGCTATTGTTTATACATTACGTGGAATTAAAAGAAACTGGGTATAAATATCCACCGATTCTGTAGTACAATCTGCATCAAGTCAAGGTTACAGTAAACATTTTTGGTTAATTTTTTTGTGTTCACTTTTCAAAAGTGCGACCTTCCCCGTAAACGAAATATCACAATCGATGGATGTTGCGAGACAGGTGCAAGATCTAGAGTAAATTAGCGAGGATAGTGATCCAAAGAACATATAAGCATAATTGAGTTTTAATGTATTACTTAATATCTGTATATGTTTTTATTTCATTTTATAAAAGGCTTCTTTCGAACTATTATTTCCCGTGTTATTTTTAAGCTGGCTTCACAAGTATTATTAGTAAGTTTGTCACATATGGCATCGCACAAATTTGTCGTAGGCACCTACAAAAATTGGCCATACGGGACTACCTTCCTGTATTGCTGAGAACATGAAAAGAATTGATTATGGATTATTGTATATTTTATTGCAACAATATTAATGCGAACAGTACATTCGTTACACGTCATCACGGAATATGTTCATAAAATTCAGCTTCCCTATATTACTAAGGTGAACGCGCATTTTATTGGTAACAACAATTTTCTATACACGTATGTTGTCCTGGAGTTGGCAGCTGCGCAGTATTGTTACTACTAGTGACCATAAAAAAAACAAAGTCCATACTTTGTACGTTGACGTTAAGAGTAAATATCATCTGCACATAACAGAACCATGCTTTTCTTACACACTGGAAAACCGTCAAAGTGTTTTCGAATTCACCCCACGTCAAAAACCTCTAAGATAGGATTGTCTGCGGGGAGTATCAAAATACTTAACGCAGTATTCCTACTGAATAAATGGAGAAAAAACTCTTACGATTACAAAAGAATAAAAGGTGAAAACTCTCCTGCTGCTAGCTATAGGTCAGTAATTAAAAAGCGCAACACAGTGTTTTTCTTCAGCTGAATAGAAGATAAAAACATACGACGTACATGACTGTATATCATTCGATGTCCCTTGAAATAAAAGGGTCTCCTCAAGGTGTACATACTACTAAATTAAGCTAGCTGACAAACACGCCACCGACCTCAGGAATTTTCAATTTGAAATGACTGCCTTAAGACAAGTCACTCAAGGTCGCTGTAATCGTAAGCTCGCTTTTTTCTTGTGCCGGATTTTCCTTCATTGGTTAATACCCTGTTTTTTCGGTTCACTCATTAGCTTTCTTAATTTAGATCCTTGAATCATCGAGTTTAATAATTTGATTTTTTGCTTAAAATTATACCGCTAGGATATATGTTGATGATTTAATTAGTACCTTTCTGCTTCTTTATGATTTACTACATTCGATAAGGAGTAATTTTTTTTTGTTGAATTTACTGTCAGATCACTTTACAGTAAAATTTTGACCGTAGTTGTAAGTTTTTCCAAACTATGTATTCCTTCAAAAACTCTATTTTTGTTGTCGATGGACTGTTTGATTTTTTTTCTATCTGACAAATTATCGTGTAACTATGTATCTACTGGTTCGTTCAATTAATTTCCATTGATAAAACTGAAGTCCTTTAATAATACAAATTTCATTTGAATACCAAGAATTAATTGATTTTTGATTGAATCTTTATTGGAATAGATTAATGAGAATGTATCTGTATTTCAATATTTTACCTAGATATTTTTACCATTTAATCAGTCAGAAAATACACCAACAACAAAAAAAGACAGTGAAGGTTTGTATAAGAAGTTGTGCATAAATGAAATTTGTTATTATTGAAACATTTAAGTTATTCATTTAATTCTAATTTGTCAGTCGATATCAATACAAAATTATGGATTAATGCTTCAAATGGTTTGTGAAGTACATGTACCTCTTTAATATTTATGTATAAATAAAGTAAAAATGATCTGAATAGTGATTAAGAAAGAAATTATTTATTTATAGTAATGTCTATATACATTATTGTCAGTGATATTTAGAAATATGACTCAAAAATTAACCTACTTATTAGTAATATAAGTAGTTTCTAATAAACTTATATTTAGAAGTTTAATGTAAATAAATTTAGGTATTTACATAAAAAAGTTAAAACAATAATTAAAGTAACTTACTTATCTTTGTATTACAATTGGTAAAAAATGATTTTTTTAAATAAAATAAACTCTTGAGAAAATGTACAGAATATATCTTAGCGTGAAAGAAATATTGTGATTGATAAATAAATGGAAAAACTTTGCACACTAAACCGAAAATACTATTTTTATTAAAAAAAACTTCTATCTGAAGTTTGTGCTGATGGTGTCGTTCAGAAAAACGACGAAAGCTTCACGATTAAACCATCCAGCTCAGAGAACAAAACTCCATCATTTGAGCTACAAATCTCCTCCACCATCTTAAAATCATATGAGCGTAATACGCTTCTCGTTGTTTGAAAATAGGTGAACTTCGCCAAAAGGCAAGCTTCCACTCGAGAACAACTGTATTTTCCCCACGAGTGTCTTCGCCAGCATAATCTACCAACAAGTGTAAGATTAAAAAGAAGTGTTTGTTCAACTTATCTGAGTTATTTGTATTATTATATTTATTTTTCGATTACATTTATTTTTAGTTGAATAATAAGCTTTTATTGAGTAAAATGTATAGAAATATATTTTGTGAATTTAATTCTTCATTAGATTGATTACATATGCTACTTAGTAATACAGAGGTTTGTGTTTACTTTTGAAATGATAGTTTTCCCTCTAATTTTAATTGTAATCTAATAAATTTAATCATTTAAACATTAAAGAAGATGCTCCAACATTATAACCTAATATGTTGGAATCGCAACAGTAGCTAAGTTAACTCACTATGAATTAAATGCAACTGAGACAATTCATAGTTTCGCATATCATAATCACAGAATTTACTTTTAAAACTTCTATTCTATTCATTGATTTACAATTTTTTAGGCTTTTTGTTTAAAAACAATTGTAGTTAGAGTATCATTACAATAATGCAAGATGTACATTGGATCAACTATTTTCTTCAAATAGTGACTAGTAATTATCGTGAATTTATTTTAGTTAAATTGAACGTTACTCAAAGTGGAATAAACATTTTATAAATCAAAAAGTCAATAGTTGTATGACAACCATAGTTATTTCAACTAATGAATACATGGATTCAAATCATACAATTAATATTAATACTCACGAATTTGATGAACTACCAAATAATATAGAATATACTTCATGAGTTCAACTGATAGAGACCTTCAATCATTATGCTATGATTCAAATGAAATTTATAAGGATATATATATATATCTATATCTATATCTATAAATATAAATTGGATATGTGAGAAACGAGGGGGAAACCATAAACAAAATATCATGTGAAAATCTTTAATAGATACCATTTAACACTTAATTGTCTACCTTTTAATAGTCATGCAAAACAGCAAATAACAAGTTACTTTATTATGTAGTCAAATAACTATTATATTTGTACATCTTCAAAAAATTCTCAAATAATACGTCAATAAAATTGGATTGTTCATTATAAATTTAATAAAATCATCTTTAATCTGAACTTAATTAAATGTTGAAGTAGTAAATAGCTAATTCGAAGAACAACGGTAGTATTGAATGAAATCACGGTCAGTCAGTTACACTGTACGACCAGGCACATACATGCATCGGTTCAAGTTGCCACACCTCATTAGCACAGCAAGATGAACACTGGGCTCATAGAAGCAGTTAACTCAGTGGTGTAATATATAGGAGAAAGATTGCATATAAGGATACAGTACAGGAAGAAAGAATTAGTTAGTAGAAAGAAAGATATGAAGTGATTTTAATCTCTTAGTTTAAAGGAAGACAGTGAGTGTATACACCTACGCCATTGTGATCGATTCTGAGCCATGTCACCAAGAGTCTCCAACCATTGGTTACGATAGTCGTGCGGACCTTAAACAAGTAGTCTGCATCTACCAATATGGCTAAGACTAGGAGTTAGCGACTTCAAGCACTGATGCCATGTTTTGGTTTGGCCGCCCCTACCTTTCTTCCATCCGTCCTCAACACTAGTCGGTATTGCGCTTCGTGGTAATCGGTGTTCAGGCATACATAGCACGTGACCCAACCATCTCAGTTGATGAAAATTCACAACCTCATCAACTGATTTACCATCATTCACTAATACCATGGGTCTAACCGCGCTATTACCTACCCGATGAAATCACAATTTACAAATAAGTAGATCTCAGTGCATTTTATATAGGAGATATAGGAAATATTTATTTCAAGTTTTGTCATCCTAGTCAATTTTTATTATTATTACTACTGGCATATATATATATATATATATATATATATATATCTTTAGATACTGCGATGGTATTTTTGTATGATCAAACGATCTTGCTTGAAGTATGCCACTTTTGCTGGCAGATAAAAGTAGTAGGTAGCAATGTGCAATGCCTGGCAGAAGAACAGAAATGAAATCGGAAAGAAGTCAAAATAACAACAGAATTAGAGGAATTATAGGATAGATAAAGGACAGGGCAAAGAAGATTTGCAAATGATGTATTTAATATTATGCTAAGCAACTGTGTAACAGTGCATTAAACAATAAATTGGTATTCCCTAACTGAGTTTTCGCTTACTTCGCTTCAATATACAGAAAACTATTCAGTTTTTCTACCGTTTAATGAGGTGCAAATTCACTCGAAATATATTTCAGCTTTATATGATTAATCTTTTACTTTGTCCTTTTCACTGATAAAAATTTTTTCATTATTAAACTATTTGACGTTTAACTGACTAAGCTATGTTTTATTTGGTACAGTTTTCTTCTCTGAGCTGTATGATTCAATCATGAAGTTTTCATCATTCTTCTAAACGATATCATCAGCACAAACTTCAAGTAGAAGTATCGTGTCATTCAGAAGAACAATAAAAGCTCCACAACCGGATCATCCAACTCATAGAACAAAACTCCTAATCAAACTCATCTACCCAAACCACTAATCTTCTCCATCATCTCATAATATTTTATACTTTTTAGATTATCATAGAAATGTATATTTATTATTATAATAATTTTTACACTAACACAATAAAAATGAAACGATTCAAACGAATTTCTGTTACTATTATTGTTACTATTACTATTATTATTATTTTTGCCACAAATGTTGACAGGTGATATGTGTAAATGATTTCATAATTATTACTTAAGTTATTTAATACTATTCAACCTAGAAAAATAACTACATACATACAAAAAAAAAGAAGTTATATAACATATTAACATGATCAGTGATACTAGTAATAGTAATAGTGATAATAGTAGTAGCAGCAGTAACAATCATTAAAAAAAAATTTAGGTACTATTAAAAGCAATAAGAGCTAACAATTATGATAAACAAATATTGAAGTATATTTTTCAAGCCAAGAATAGTAATTAATGAATTATTTTGGTGAATTTCATTTTCAGATATCATATATATATAGGTGTATGTATATACTTAATTATTGAAGTAATTAATTAGATTTTCACATACATTCAAATTTCATGAAGTTATTTTTAACTTAAAATATTGTTACATTAATTATTGGTTACTTAAAAAAGAGAGATTTTTATCTTTAGAAAAGAATCAAGTAAAAAAAAGAAAGGTGTTGGAGATTAAGATCAAATTCGAGATCATATTCGAATTCAATAGGATGATTAATGAAAGTATCAGTTGTTTTATTATTATTATTATTATTATTATTACTTTTTTTACATTTATTTAGTATAAAATTCATTTTGTATGTTAACTTATTTGACTAATGTATTATATGTACACACTAATCATTAAACATTATTACTATATATATATATGGTTAAAGAGTTTAAGATTCTAAGAAAAGAGTCTTATCAGACACTTAATATATACAAATTTTTTAAAAAAATGTTTAATTATACAAATGTCATATGATGTATGCTTAAATTTCAGGAACCAGTATGTATCTAAAATTGATATTGAACTTAGTGTTTCAGATAAATCACCGGATATCAAATAAAACAACAAAGGTCAAACTACATACGTTTTCATATTGTGATACGATTGTTTATTATTTTCTTAACACTTTGTTTTGCAATCTGATAAACTATCTAAGTACCAATAAAATAGTTTATGAGGCTTAATGAATAAATGATCGGTTACTTGAGACTATGAATAATCCTAAATCTCTAAATTCATTTCATAAGATATGTGGGAGAACTACATATATACGGTATTTACTAAAATATACGCAATAACCTCATTATAGTTAAAAATGAAAAACTAATGAAGATGAAAGATATCAGATAATCCGTCTCAAAAATCGAAATCCACAACCATGTTACGTAGGATCTGCTCAATAGTATGAAATTCCTTAACAATTTATTCGATATATATTTTTCCAAGCTTTATTAGGTGATCATTTTAGTCCTGAAATCTACGAAGCCTTACTGTTTACTGAATTAGATAAAATTTATGGAATGATTCGAATGAAGGAGTGATATATCTGAGTTGTTACTTATAGTTAAGCTACAGGTAAGTGAGTTTACGAAAAAAGTATACCAAATGCGAAGTTGTTGCAAATCTGGTGAAGAGGTAAGAAATCATTTTAGGTAGGCAGATAACTTACTTGAGCAATAGATATTTTAGGACTATTAAAAAAGGCAGTATTCTAGGTAAAATTGTGCTTTAATATCGCTATCACTTTTACTTGGAATGGTTTTGTGTTTCTCTAATATAAAGCTACCTTCAAAATTCACGGTCTTTAAACTAACCATATCTAGACTCTGTTAGACTATTATTATTCTCATAAACATATCCAGTAATTGAAGCAATCTCAGATCATTTTACGACATGATTTAAACATAAAATAAGAAAGATTGTCATAGTGAAGAGTTTTCTCTTCGGGAGATTTGTTTTTAATGTTATACTTACTTACTTAGACCTTTCACCCTTCGTGGAGGGGGAGAAGCCACCCATAAGTATTCTTCATCGGACAGAAACAAATCATCTGGATGTTAAAAGTTCATATCGAAGAAGATAGAAGGAAAGCAGATGGCTGTGAGGGAAGAAAAAATAAGAGAGATTAAGGCAATAGAATTCTCTTGTACACATAATTCTGTTGTTTTTTTTCAAATGCATAGCAAATATTTCGGGAATGCTTAGAAGACAGAAGATAACTGCCTTTAATAACACGAAACCGAAGTATCTTATAAACAACAAACATACTTCTATATAATTCATTTCGATTAGATGGAAAGAATTCTTATGAGCATTAACATTGAGATTCATCTACAGATTACATTGTGGCGATTGTATTGTTTTTAAAATAGGGTTTAAAGTACTGAAATCTTTGGATTATAAATGAATTCGAATAACGAAAATAAAATAAACTTGTAATTGTTTTCAAAAGGAATTGAATAAATTTATTTAACCGTAAATATACATGAAAATTTACCTTGTATAGATTTTCTGTTGTAGATGCGTTAATCAGTATGATATGAAAACAATGGATTTATTTTGTTAGATAAGGTCATAGTTTGCGAAACTTTTGTGTTGACATCTATTGGTTAAGTTAAATGTACATTAGAACTTACAGTTTGTTTTGAAAAATTCTACAGAAAATACAGTAAAGTAGAAAGAAATATATATTCTTCTTTCTTCAGTTATAAAATCTGTTTTAATTGTTGGTCACCATCTGTCAGTCAGTCAGTCAGCTACAACGTAGGACCAAGCACATATATGCATCGGTCCAGGTTGCCATGCCGCATTAGCACAGCAAGATGAACACCGGATTCATGGGAGTGGTTAGGTCAAAGGTGGTAATATATGGGAGAAAGATTGCATATAAGGATACAGTACATGAAGAAAGAATTAGTTAGTAGAAAGAAAGATATGAAGTGATTTTAATCTCTTAGTTTAAGGAAAGACAGGGAGTGTATACACCTACGCCATTGTGATCGATTCTGAGCCATGTCACCAAGAGTCTCCAACCATTGGTTACGATAGTCGTGCGGACCTTAAACAAGTAGTCTGCATCTACCAATATGGCTAAGACTAGGAGTTAACGACTTCAAGCACTGATGTCACGTTTTGGTTTGGCCGCCCCTAATTCTCTTCCAACCATCTCTAACACCCGTTAGCATTGCACGACGTGGTAATCGGTGTTCAGGCATAGTCACCATCTGTATAATTTGGAAATCATTTAATCTGTAATAGTATTACTTTGTATATTTTGGAACATTTAAATGAACTATTAAAAATTGCAAATTGTTTTCTTGTCTATGAATTCAATGATGATATACCTTATTTGCTCTTTGAAAGTTACACGGCTACATATTCTAGTTGTCTCCTGTAGTCTATTAAAAACATATTATTCCGTAAATATTCATGTGTGAACCCTTGATGTCAAGCTGTTTGACGATCATTGGAATAGCAATTACCAGAATGGTGGTTTGTAGACATCGTAATAATTTAATAGTTGAATTCATGAGTCATTTGAGGCTAGACCACTATGGATAACACTGGATGGCCGTCTCTTCCTAGTACGGGACTCCTCAACTGTGTGAATCTTTGACCCCACAAAAGGGACTTAAACCCATGACCATTGGTCTTGCGCGCGAATGCTTAACCTCTAGACCACTGAGCCGGCAGCCAGTGGTGTCAATGTCTAACTTCAACCACTACACGATATTGCGCGACCGTCCAAATATGTTGTAGTCTTTAAGCAACATAAAATAATTTTGAACACGTTCACTTACGCGTCTAGTTAAGTGGAGTGATATCTACCGGCGACAATTCTGCCTGGAACTCAACGACTGAGTGTGTACATGTGTCTAAACCGTCAGTTTAAGCTTTCAAACTTTACATAATAAGCCACTCAACCTGAATGATCTTCATCATCTAGCACACTAGAAATAAAGGTTACGATATCGAATCATAATATCACTAATTGCTGTACTGGTATCTCAGATAAATGGTGTAGATTATTTTAGAAATGGGACTTTGAAAACAAATAAATAGATCAGACCACCTATAAAAACTATCATCTGTTCATTGTATACAATTAAATTAGAGACAAATTTAGCTAAATTGTGTCGTTTAGATACTGTGGCAACTAGTAATGGTATTAATATTATTATTATTATTATTATTATTATTATTATTATTATTATTATTATTACCTGATCACGTGTGACACTGAACAAATTAAAACTTAATTATTGAACTTGTCTAAATGAAATCGGTGAAAATTTACTTTTAATAGTAAATCTTATTTGCATATTTTATGTAAGAAATTTTTTAAAAAATAATTTCTTGTTTCTTAACTATTAAATTGTATGTAATACATTTCTTGACACTTGAAAATATAAATGGCTATAATAAATAATTCGTATCACGAAAACAAACGACTCATTATATCGATTTGGTTTCAGCACATTTATAGCCATTTGAATAATTACTTCAAATGAATTATTGACATTTGTAATAAGAATTCATCTTACATTATCTTTCTTTTGGTGGTATTAATCACTTTAAGAATAAATTTATATATTTTAGGGTAATTAAAAGCTATATAAATAACATTATAACAAAGTTTCGAATTAAAGGCACAAATGAATGGAATATAGCTTCATTATCCGATGCATGGAATTCATTAACATCTGACCAAACCAATACATCACTGAAATGTTGAAGTATGTATATATATATACACTCCAGATCAAATGTACATTATTAGAATAGTTCAAAAATGGGTCAGATATTATTGGGCTGTTTGTCTAATACTTACAAGTTTCATACATTGTAGATGATTTCAGATAAACTATGAGGCTACCACCTGCTACAATTTAAACTAGAAGCAAGACTAAAATCTAAGTAAAGAAGCCTATAATTGAATAAAAAGTTTAAGTTGGCGAAGGTGAATGTCAATATAAAATAACTCTTTTATTTTAATATTTAAATCACTAATGTCATTTTGTTGAGTTGATAAAACAAATCAGTCTGAATGATCACTAATGGTTAACAAATAAATAAATAAATTATTTATTCTGAAAATAGATGATTTCAAACTATGTAGTCTTCTATTTGTGCTTGAGTGCTAGATCCCCAGAAACCACTTGGTAGACATCTAATTTTTGTAATTTTATTTTGAAAATTTGAATATCTCTTTTTCGCACCGAAGGCGCTCATTTTCACCTTCACATTGTATTTCCCAGTTGAAAGGACCCTAAAGGTCATTGGTTCATTACCCTTTTTAGTATGCTATTTTGTGACGTTTCCCAAAAGCATTTTTATGCCATAAATATACGCTTCATTTGTGTGCTTGTGGTTGTTCGTGTTCCTGGGTGCAGGTGAAATATACTTTTCCATCATCTGAACCGAGTCTTCTCCCTTTAGTTAGCAGAACTGGGACGGATCGGATTAATTTAGCTTGTCTTGTCATTGTGTCACTGAATCTCTCCAAATATAGCAATCTGTTACAAAGTTTACTTGATTTTCATAACTATACAAACTAGACATATTGTTTTTTATGCTGAAACATTCACTAAATTGAATCAATTTAGTTATTTTATTTTTCTTAAATGAATATAAATTACTGTGTTTTACCTTTTATAGTAGTGAAATGTATAGGAGGGTTTTTTTCAAGCGTATAGAGCTAATGTAAATTTAAAAAATTCCATTTTATTATTTTCCAATTCTCTTTCTTTAATCTATTATTATTATTATTATTATTATATGATTTCAGTAGTAGTAAAAGTACTTTATTAATTCGAAAAAGAATTTAATCTATGTAAGCTATTTTTTAAGCAGTGTATTTCTGTCGTAAAAGAATATTTTCCACGCTACAAAATAATCATTGAATCAATTTTTAATGTCTATTTATTTCAAGTGAAATGCGAAAATTGGGTACCAACATTATGAAAATTTATTTTATTTTTTAACAGATAAGAAAAGATTATTCACTACTATGTTTATAGAGTTTGATCAGATAGTGTAACACACAACTTTATTACCTATTATCAATATATTAGAATTGATTATCTTATAGAATAAGTATTGACACATTATCAATAAACATGATTCAAATTACTCGATATCTTTAGATCGGAATATGCTAATTTGCGTATGTTTAGCTAGACATGCATAAAACTCTTGTTCTATCTGGAATGACAAAAATAGCTATACTCTAAATAGGTAACTTTCATGACAAGCCGATACTAGCTGAGAAACCATTAAAAATCAGTATTGCACACTTACGACGAATACATTACTAAGCGATCTGAAACTAGATCGAAATAGCTGCCTTATACTCACTGATTTTCCAGCTGATGTATGTTGGTAATGGGAAATATCATCAACCCTTTTTAACAAAACACTATATCTCCTTCAGAAAAAAAAATCATTTTGTCAGTGATTCTTAGATGTCTCAATAGATGGATACTTTGTTATGACTATTCCTCACAAGACAACTAAGTAGCTTCGTACTACTGGACATTTTTGATTTGCTCAGCACTGAGCAATTATCATAGTCCGGAAACCTAAGACTTTTTACATGCTACGGTCCCATAACTACACTAAGTCCACTACAATTTCATCAGACATCGAGACTATGTGATCACATTGACATTCTTTTATTTTGCGATAATGAAATGGAATAAAATTAGAAACCGAATGAGTAAAAGATATCTTCAAACTTAATCTACTATATAAATCGCTACATCCAATAATTTCATGATGATTTGTGGTGTTTTTTACTTACTGAAATATTTGTAAAATACATTTCTTAGTCCAGTGGTTGGTCTTTATTTAATCAGCGGATAAAAATTTGAACGCGAAAACATTTTATAAAATGATTATCCTTCAAATAGTTTATACTAAAAGCATTACAGGAATACCTCGTTTTTGTAATCAAATATCGGATTTAAAAATTATACAGTTAGTCAGTTTTACACACCCAAATTTAACTGATCAGTTTAGATCATGAAACTAACAATACTGGTACACCATTAAAAACTAGGAAGCACTGGAAGGCCTTTTCTACCTGGTATGGAACTCCTTAGCAGTGGACATCTAAGATCCCGCATGCGGGACTCATACTTCAGTGGCTAATTGTATTATGAAATAAATGTCCTTATAGAAACCAATCAGAAGCGTAATCTCGTACCTCCTTCTAATGATTATTTAGCCGAATAACATACAGAGCATACCACAATGATCGAAGCGTAGGTATACACGAACACAATTTGCACTTTTAAAAAATATGTTATACTGTCAATCACATCAATGTATTCAAACGACTGGAGAATTTTATTAGAAAAATGTCAAAATTTTTAAAAGCATAATACTCAGGTCTCTTTGTAAGTAACGGACGCATTGATTCAGGTCAACTGAACAAACTAGTCAACCGTAACAAAAGGGTAAATGACGACGATAATACATGAGAAGACTGCTAAGGTAGCCAACAGCTTAATCGATCGGAGTGAGAATGTCATGTAGGGTTGAATTTTCCCGACTGTCTGTGAAATTTAATCACATTTTTAAGAGTCATTATGTGACTTGGTCAATTAGCTATATTCTTTGATTATAGATAGTGAACTGTATAATATTGTAAATTATTAAGTTCAATGTTTAACTGATATTAAATATTACTCAGTTCAACCTATACATATCTGAATGGGAGTAAATCATATAAAGTGGTGTATTCAAACATCGTTTTTACTTATTTTCAGAGTCAAAGAAATTCTTATCATTAGCCTTTGTTTTCTTACCACGTGCCATCGCATTTAGGGTTTCAGTACCCGACAAAAGTCAGATATGCATTCCACAGATATAACCAGGTCACCAGAACAGACTAACTTAACGATTGTGGAATGAACGATCTGAAAGCTCACTCCTACATTGGTAATGATTTAGAGAACAATAAAAACCTTGCGATAAAATCATTCAGCTAAGAGAACGTAACACTCGAAATCTCATACCTATATTGAATTGAAGTTTGAAAGTTTAACAATAGAAATAATAATAATAACTATTATTATTACTATCACAGATAATAATGGTAAAATATCAAACTGTAAAAAATCGATAGATAAGTATACATTTAAAAGAAAATATCAACTAAACATACATCGGAAAGATGAACAAAGAAATATTTCGAAGAATAACCAGGACATAATCTTGTCCAGTTTTATTATTAATTAGAAAGTTTCAGATCTATACCAATTCTCATTTTCGAATAAACGAAATAAAAAAATAAATTTTTGCTAACTACATATTGTGCGTAAGAAATAATATGTACAATTGTAAAAAAATAATAATAAAAATAGATTACAAAATATCACATAAATGAAATAATTAAAAATGGTAAATAAGAGAGACAGGGGAACTGGTTTACATAGATACATTTTGAAAACATATCCTTCTACCTAACATCAATATTTGATTATAAAACAAAACCCATGATAGTAATCCCATCAAAAAAGGTGGTATAACAACGAGAAAAAAAACGTTTCAGTGAACGAGAGAGATGAACGACAGTTGTACAAAAGAAAACACAATATCCAAATGAATTTATTTAAAAAAAAAATAAACTGTAGTGTTCAATTATTATCTAACGAAAAGAAATCCCATTTTATGTGTACAGGAACAGGTTATACAAATAAGAGAATCTATTTTAAATTAATATTCACAGCCCTATATAGACATAATGTATTAGAATGTAATATACAACAAGAATATACGACAAAATTAACGACATATATCTTTGCTCAATATATATATATATATATATATATATATATTCATCCTTGAAGTTTGACTAGGTGACAAATACAAATTAAGATTTTCATTAAATATATTTCATTAAGAATTGTGCTGTTGTAATCGAATGAGAATTGACATCAACGGATCGAATAAAATCTGACACTAGTAAATCATTGTAATCTGCTCGTTCACTAACTTCTTTAATAAGGCACATATTTAAAAAATCTCGTAAATGATTAGAATATGGTAGATCACTTGAAAGACTTGGAGGATCACGATTTACAATCTAAGAAATAAAAGTCAAAATATTAAGAAATTTAAATATGTATTCATGTAGAAAAAATCTAATTGTCTAATATGAGGATATTTTACTATTTAGTTTACAAAATGCCCCCAAATGCCCTGGTACGGCCGAGAGTGGGAACAGTCCGCTCTCCCTCTCAAAATGCTCTCACATGGTCACGCGTATATAGCCTCTGCTAGGGAGATTTGTGTGACGCATATGTATTTGGTGCCTCCTTGTACCAATATCTATGTGTTCAAATAAAATAAAATGAAAATAACCCATACACTCAATGGACTGTCACGTACTAAGAGATAAGGTTGTAGAAGTACAAATATCTGATAAAGTATGTTTAATTTAAACTGATATTTAAAAAAGATCATGAAAATAGAGCCTTCAAAGGAATTGCGTTGGATTAAGTTGCCATACCACATTAGGACGAGATGGAAATAACAAAAGTGATAAACAAAAAGTAGTAGCAATGATAAAAAGAAAACCTAAATATTTTGAATATGGTTTGGAAAGAAAGAAAGAATGGAAAGGTATGTATGAAGGTATACTTAGATCCTAAATCGCGAGAAACATAAACATAAAATGCATCTCCACTATTTTGAATGATTCTCAGCCATATTACCCGAAGTCGTTAACCCCTAATGGCAGTTATCAAGCTGACTCCAATTAGATAGTCTATATCTACCAGCAAAGCTCAGACCAACAGTTAATGATTTCATAGACTGATGCTACTTTCTGGTTTGGTTGCCCGTAGCTTTCATCTAACGTACTTCTGAATTAACAAGCGTTACTCATCGAGGTATGCAGTGGTTGAGCAAATGCAACACGTATTCTAACCACCTAAATCGATGAATTCACAACCTCACCAACCGATTTGTTACCCTGTACCATGAATTGGACCACGATCCCTAGAGATCTCTGGGCTTTACTCATCAGGGTCCCTTGCTCTCCCTGATCTTAAATTACCTTTAGCCTTTTTAACCTCACTAGAATTTAGGAAACCTGTATTGACTTGCCAATGAGGCTGATTGGAGTTACAGAGTAATTGAAAGGTGGTCGGAGATCAGTTGAACTGTTCTCCACTGCTAACTAATCCACTAGATTGAAAAAGCTTCATCCTTTTCCGAGATAGTCCCAGTAACACTTGGCTTTTAATACTTGTTCCCTATATTAGTCTGCATAGTTGTCTAGCGTTATTTATATTCGCTGCCTGTTTCAACTCTTTTGATTACGTTAATCTAAACCGATATTATCAAACATCATTCATGTTAATGTATTTCGCGAAATATTACTCATATTTTCAAAGTAGTCAAGAAACATAAATTAACTAGTGCATTGAAGATAATTCATATGGATAATAATTAGATTTTTTGAATTCTTTACATATAATTGCATAATTATACAAGTTAAACAGCCGTCCAGTGATTCCAGATTTTCCATGGTGTTCTAGCTTCAACTGACTCATAATTTTAACCATTGAAATTACTATAATATCCACAAAACCCATCTGATATTAACAAGTACATTGTAACAACACAGTACTACATCTAAACAAGTTTTTGAAGAAAAATATTCAACTTTTATCATTAGTGATTAGCATAATACTGACAGAAATATTTCGTAGAAAACTCATAAACATTCCATTAAAACAATATGCTCAAATATTTAATGTCAATGATATATTTTTACAGAAAAGTAATACTCAAGAAAACTTTCTAAGTGTTTAAAACACTTTTAAATAATTGATATCTATCTGTTAAAATATTTTATAAAACAACATATTTAGATAGATGATCTAGTTAGTGCATCATTGTACTAAACTTAGCAATTTGCATTATACACTTGCATATAATAATTATGGTCCACCATTGTATATGATTTGTCAGTTCTCAAATGATTATTCATCCCTTTACAGTTACTGAACTCAAAATAATTTCTTGTTTTTGAAATATTTTAATTGTTTAAGTTTAATATGATGTTACGATTATGCTGAATGTACTAGTGATATTGAATCTGGCCATTTTAAACTTTTTTCACAAAATCATTAGAAAAACAAAAACACATCAGTAAGTAATAAATATAGTTATGTTTGTTTGACTATTGAGAACGTAAAAATTACTAGTAAATCAATCATGAGATTTAGACAACACATCAATCGTAGCAACACATGATTATGCGGCGTTGTTCATTTACTAACCTGAAGTAAAGATTTTTCAAGAAAATTAAGAAGTCTATTCACGCTTATATATATATATAATCCTATAATGCCTCGTGATTTATAATTAATTGCAGTGATACAATAAAACAGTAGGCAGAACAAAAATATGCTGAAATGTACCATTTATAACACATTAAGTAAACAGTATCTTTCTGTGTAATACCATTTAAATAAATATAAACTTCTAGTACAATACAAGGCAGGTTTATTGTACGTTTTCTTCTTTTTGAAAGTAATCACTAAGTAAAGACAAGTTGTATATATTACCAGGATTTTAAATGATTCATTGTATGCTTTGTTGTAAACAAGTTATGATTTGTGCAACTTCATTAATAGGATAATTAGGATTTTATTTTTACCATTGTAGATGCGAAAAAAATAACAATGCGAATATTTCAAAGTATTTTGAAAATGAATCGAGAATATTGTGGTTAGGACAAATATTATACATATATATGAATTACCTGATTGAATGCATCTACAGGATCTTTAGGCGGTTCATATGGGTTTGTACCAGTAGCCAATTCATAAATGCTTAGGCCTAAAGACCAAATATCAGATTTAACTCCATAACTTTTTATAGAACCACAGCTTACACGCTCTGGAGCAAGGTAACGCCATGATCCAACATCCGTTAAAATTTCACAGTTGGAAAGGGTGACGGCAGTACCAAAGTCTCCTAACTATAAAAAAAATTAAACAAATTAGGATAAAAAAGAAACGTTAGTAAACTACAAAATTACTTTGAAGAATTTTCACAACAATGGAGTGGAAATGAATGTTATAGAAGTTACGTAGAACTTATCAAGTCATGATCAATAGGAAAAAAATCAGTAGTGAACTGATTATACAGAAGTCGTATCTTAGCATACTCGCAATGTGCTGTATATATATAGTCATCAATTAACCATAACACTGTAATACCGTGACAAAAAAAATTTTAAGTCTAGCACCATGGCTGCAGGACTATTGTCAAGCATAATATTACTGAATGAGTAAAAAGAAAATATTCTGGCATTTTACCGTGTACAGTTTTAAGCGTAGATATAATTTATAATATTAAAATAGCAGTAGTGAAAAAAAATTCCAAAGACAACTATTTAAACTACTTTACTTCCGTCCTAATATAGTAATGAGATTTTTTTTAAACCGTAGCGAGATCAAGTGATATTAACAAATGTAGTGCACTTAATATAAATATGTGTTATCGAATAAAATTAAGTCAGTATTATTAAGGTTACAAGTGAAGAAACTATTGCCACTCATACTTTAACCTGTATTGAAGGAGCCTAGTAATCTAAATCAGTTTGCTTACAAATGTGAAATAGATGCCTTAGATGATACAGTTGTTCCGAATTATCATATGATTCTTAGTTTTGAGAAGGGTGATAAGCATATTTGATCAGCACATCTAGAATAAGCCTCAGCCTTTGATTCAGTTCCAAAACCACTGTAATTAAGAAAGTTTAATAATGATAACACCGATAGCTAGATAAATTGGCTGTGTTCTTAAGTCTCTGTAATAGTATAGTATACTGTAGATGGAGGAGAGCATTCCACTTTATTGTTAACCGAAGCAATTATATAACAAGATGTTCTTCCCTTATTTTTTAAGTGATCTACAATGTACGAAATCTCTTTTGTTGAGTAAGAGGATGGTCTTACTCCATATAGGCCAGTTACCACTAAGTTGTTCCTTTTCTATAAACTGAAGTGATCGAAATACATAATATGTGGCCTACTTATTATCTCTTATCACAATATTAACTGAATAAGATGAGAACATAGAAATACTGGCAAGCATCATCATTGTTAATAATCTGTGCTAGATGGGAAATCGTTGACTTACAATACATCCCATCAAGAGAACACCTTCGAAATATCTAATAATCAGATATGAGAAACTTTAAACAATTTAAGTGAATTTATCTCACCATCTTATTACTTATAATTACTACAGAATATTGTTTCACTAGCATTACAATCTCATCTTGTTTTGATATGGTATACAAACACATAATCTAAGTCTATGTAACACGAAGTAGAAGAAAAAGAATTACAAAATGGTCGCATGTACATCAATCAATTGATTGATTATTATCTTACTTTTATTTCTCCACTTTTGTTAGCTAACATGTTAGCCGGTTTTATATCACGATGAATCATATTCATATCGAATCGTAAATAATATAATGCTGAAACAATTGAAAATGTTATATGCTTCAAAACATTTTCAGGAATGTATTCATTGAGTGCCTTTACCTGTAAAATAATTTAAAATCAAAATGAGAATACATAGAATAACAGTGATCATATAACATTATGAATCTATTGGTGTAACAAATACTTTTATTGATTCGCTTGAAAAAGGATTTATCATTATATAACCAGAATAATTGACTAATTAGCTTTCATTTTACACTGATTGAACTATGCATAAAATTTGTCTCGTTGATAACATTTATTAATTTAAAATTTCATGAGATTTCGTATTAATATACATATATATTGCGACTAAAGATTAAGAATTCCTATCGAATGCCTCCAACAATTTAGCATAAGAACAACTTAATTATTAAGATGCAAGCTTATATGAACATTCATCTAAATTTAGACAATCAGCTTAACAGAAATTAAGAATTAAGTATCTAGACGAAATTATATTACTGACTAAAAATTTACGTAATCTCAACGTTTTACCGAGTAAACTGATCCGAGATTCTTTATGGTAATAATCAAAATTATCAAATGTAAATAAAGTATGAGAGGAAATCTATACTAAACCGTTGTTTTGTCATGTTGGTGTATAGTATGAATGAGTTATTTGATGTAAAATATGTTGAAAATTCGAAACGTATAACGTTGTAAGTGTATTTATATACCATTGTTATTGAAAATGTTCGGTGAAATTTAGTGAAAAATGCTCAGATCAGATATCCGAGAGAAACTTTGGAATGATTTCAATTTAAATCCCTAAGGTTATTTCAAATACCACTTTTACGTACCATACAATTTTCGTTAGAAAATTAAGACCAGTTCTATTTATATACTTTGCCAAAAAGGTTAGTATCTCAAACTGTAGAAGCTCTTATGATGACTGAAAAAAAATCATCACACAAGATATTTTTTAGGACATTTTTGACACATCATCTGAATACTTATAATTTCTTATAGCCAGCGACATTTTACAGTCTTCAAAACAATTGCATTAAAACACGTAGAATGAACTAGATGGGAAGGATTACAGTTTACCGCGTTCTGTAAGTAACACATTGAATAGTAGTAAAATGTTAGTTGAATATTTATTAAATATCCTTTCGATAAACTAGTTAACACTTTAAAACAAACAGTTTAGTTCACTCCCGATAAAGAGTAGTATTCATATCATTAAAAAATGTTTTACCTGGTTGCTTCACACGAACTGCCAATAAGATTAGACGCTTGTTAATATAAAAGGTAACTTTGTTTATGAAACATTTAGCAGCCTCTACACACTAATCTTTTACATACTACTTAGAATAACTGATTGCACAACATTACGTTTAAATTGAAGGCTTACTTTATTTAGAAGTACATCTAACGAGATATCCATAAGTTCTAATAAAATCCAAACAGAATCTACATGAGTGAAAGCACAATAAGATCGTAATAAAAATGGATGTGGATGCAATTTCCCTATTTCCAAATCTGCTATCATATCTGGATTACGTGGATCCAAATTGCAAAATGGTATTTTTTTAACTGCAAATGATTCTTTTGTTGATTTCAAACGCATTTTGAAAACTTGTCCAAAAAATCCTTCACCTGATAAAACAATAAATTGAAAAAAATCCATCTATGAAACAGTTGGAAAAGAAATAATAGATTTTCAACTCATGAGTTAATGAGATAACTGGTACGCCCACCTTTCAAGGCTTTCACACGGCCAAGCGTATACAACCACTGACAGGGAAGTCTTAGTCAACACCTTCTTGTGATGGGGATGTTGTTTACAAAATTGAGAGGACGAAAAGCGAGTGTCCGGTGCTTCAACCAGGATGGTGGATACGAAGGACGCACCTGAGGGAGTTGTAAAACCCTGATTCCAAACCAATGGTGCACACGAGCTCCAAAATCCTAAGGGAGACAAATGGTGTATGAACTTATCGTTGGTCATCGGCTACCATGGGACTGCATCTCATGACGTTGTTCCACTACCTTGTGGATTAAACCCTCAGGTCGAATGTTCAGAGCGTGGTCCCCTAAGGAAAATACGTGTTTCGGTCTGGGCACCCAAGCAGTATCACAGCCCACACACAAAGCAAGTGACTTGTGTGGCGAGTATCTGTTTGGTGCTTCCTTGTACCAATATTTATGTGTTCAAATAAATAAAATAATAATAATAATCAACAACAACAACAAAAAGAGAACGTTGATATTTCTCAAAGTTTTACCAGTCAACAGGTGATAACTAAGTCTGTCATTTGTGATAGGACCCTGAAGATTGATCACAAGGTAGTATAAATTAGATCAAGGTTAGTAATCAGTTAAAATACATAGTGTAGGCATTCCCACATATAGCTTGAGCAGATTTAATGTCAGTTTGTTATAAATTAGGCGTTTTCATGGTTTAAACTGAGAGGTGACAGTAGTTAGACTGCCACTGAAAAGCTGAAAGCACTGAATGGGCGTTTTGTGATAGTATGCGACTCCTCGGCAAAGGCCATGCACGAGCCCGCAACCGGAAATTCAGACCAAGACCATTAGTTTTCACACGCGGACGCCTAACCTCTAGACCACTGAGCCTGCACCTAGAGGTGTACATGTTCAACTTTGACCAATTCACGATAATGCACAACACTTATTGCCTGCAGTGAACAACTGCCTAACACTCTATGTGGTTGAACTCAAGTGGTCACAGCTCTTCACTAGAACTCCACAAGTTGCATTTTGAATGTAGTCACTTGTGATCACATGATGATTTTTAGTATAGAGAGATTTGTGAAGATTGTAGAATGTTCCTAGCTCCAATCCAAAAATGATCTCAGCTTTTATTAATAGATGAGGTTTGTGATTATTAAAATGAATGAGTAAAGGAATAAAATAAATAAATGAAAAGCAATGATGTGGCCGAGTGACGATTGCTCACAAGGAGGAATTGTTAAGTGAAATCCCCGAATGGTTTGACGTCAAAGCGAAGGCAACTACCAGCCAGAATAATGGGGTTTCTTTCTAACTTTACAACATGGTTCCATTCAAAATATTGAACGCAAGAATGAATATGATTGCGAGTCACTTAGCAAATAAAAGATTTGAGGATATGGAAACATTAACCATACACTCGCCAATGGAATTGTTCTCTAACCACTAGGTCTAATCCGTGACCCATCGCATTGAAAATAATGTGTTTCCATTTTACTCACAAAAAAGGGGAATATTCGCTATTATGAAAATCACCTGGTCTCATCTATCTCAAAATGCGTCCGTCGTTCTGCTGCAATGGAGGACAAGGCATATATATGTGTCAGACCAAGCTGCCACACCTCACTAGCAGAACAAGATCAACAATGAATTCATAGAAGTAGTCACTTCAATGATAGTAATATATAAAAGAAAGATTATGTATAAAGACATAATATAGGAAGAAAGAATTAGTTCGTAGAAAGGAAGGTATAAAGTAAATTTAATCTCATGGTTCAAGGCAAGACAAAGAGTGTAGACACCTATGCTATTGTGATCGATTCTGGGTCATGTCATTCAGTCTCCAATCACTGGATACGATAGTTTCCCGGACCCCAACCAAGTAGTCTACATCTACCAATATGGCTCAGACCAGAAGTTAGTGAGTCCAAGGACTGATGTCACGTTTTGGTTTGGCCGCCTCTAACTTTCTTCCAACCGTCCCCAACACTAGTCAGCATTGCACTTCGTGGTGGTCGGTGTTCAGGCATACGTAACACGTTGCCTAACCATCTCAGTCGATGAAGATTCACAACCTCATCAACTGATTTACCATCATTTCCTCATACACGACGTCTAACCTCACTACTACTTACCTGGTGATCCCAGCAGATCCTGGCAATATTTCTAAAACATAATTGATCAAGTACTAGTAGCTCACGCGTATCTTTTACTCTTAGTGGACACGTTTCGCAGCGGCAAAGTAGAACAGAACGAACTACTGAGCAGTATAATCTTTCTTTAACTGATAGACGGATATATCGCCTTCGCCGTAGTTGACGTAAGTTGGCAAAAGCTAAACGAGCTTTTTGAATCCGTGCAGAGATTTTGTCAAACACCAACTCGATAGGGCCGATCAGACTTTCGAGATAAGTGAAGCTGTCGACGCGTTCGATTACTTCACTCTTTTTATGATAGACACTGCAACAGAACCTCTAGATCTACAGAGTCAAATGCTGCTTGTAAGTCAAAAAAGACTACCATTATCGGACGCCGATAAGCATGTTTGTATTCTAAAATCTGACGAATAGTGAATGTGGTCGATGCAGCCACGATCAGGTCTGAAGCCACGCTGATTTTCTCGTGTTTTCAGGGAAGTCCTACTCACTACCTTCTCGTGGCGGGGGTGTTGTTTAAGAAATTGACTGCATTTCCTGACGTTGTTCCACTGCCGTGTGGATCAGACCTTCAGGTCAGAGGCTCGACGTATGGCCTTCTAAGAGAACCGTCTGTCCCAGTCTGGGCACCCGGGTAGTATCCTAGCCCAGATAGATTAACTTCAGTTTTATTTATTTTCTGAACACAAACATTGGATAAGGAGGCACCAAATAGATATGCGCCACATAAAAAATCGATTTGTGTGAGGGCTAGGATACTACCCGGGTGCCTAGACTGGGACAGACGGTTCTCTTAGGCCATACGTCGAGCCTTTGACCTGAAGGTCTGATCCACAAGGCAGTGGAGCAACGTCAGGAGATGCAGTCCCATGGTAGCCGGTGACCAACGATTGGTTCATACGCCATTTGTTCCTTCAAGATACTGCAGCCTATGTGCACCATTTGTTTGGAATCAGAGTTTTACAATTCCCTTATGTGGGTCCTCCAAATTCAACAACCCGGTTAAAGCACTGGACATTCGCTTTTCGTCCTCTCAATTTCGTAAACAACACCCGTGGTGCGAGAAGGCAGTGAGTAGGACATCCCTAGCAGAGGCTATATACGCGTGACCATGTGAGAGCATTTCGAGAGGGAGAGGGGACTCTCCCTACTCTCGGCCGTACCAGGGCATTTGGAGGCGACCTGAAGAGTGGTTACCATCCAGTTGTTTTACAAAGAAACTGCTTTGACAGCTTTCATAATTAAGTATAGGTAAGAAAAAACGACACCACTTACAAATTCTTTACAGTGATTGTTTTATATGGGGTATACAAAACAGAACTTTATCTTCTAACAGAACTTTACTGACATCAGTTATTAATTTTACTTCTAGTTTCTGACTAGCTTACTTCATTATCTCTTTTAAATTTTTCGGATCAGTATATTCAGTGAGAATACTGACCAAGCTAAAGTCGAATGTATTGGACATCACATTAAAACATAAAGGGATGCAAATTGATTTAAAGAACTATATATAGTGAGGGGAACACAATTAACTCACCAAGAATACATGTATCCTCGAAATCATCACCTGTAACCGTTATTGAAGTATCGTTAATATCCAAGATTGCACTTGTAGATAAATTGGGGACAGGGGTTAGTTGACAACGAGGAGAAGTGACTCTATCTAACTTCAGCCTTTGCTCACTAGGAAGAGCGAGAAACCGATGTCTTACGGACTGTTCCGACATATGCAGCTATGCAATTTAAATTCTGGAACAAAAATTAATAACTATGTATAAACATCGACAAGGAACCAAAATATACTCAGACATAGGGTCCACTTACTAATATTTTCTGTTGAAGCTATGAAAACTACGAGAAACAAGCTGTGATATGGTAGGACAAAAAGTAAATGGAAACTGGGAGAGTATCTTTTAAAGTGTTGGTGCTAAAATGTTAGGTGTACTATTACACAGAAATACTTTTCTAGACCATTTTGCTGAATATTTTTAAAAGTCAATCTGGCATACATTTTAGGTAGACAGGTAAAAAATTATCTTGTATAAATATGCATCAATCAAAGTTACTATAAACTGGGTCAGCATAACAAAATGAAAACAAGGAAAATCAAGAAGTGAAAGCGATGGCATCAAAAGTAATGGAGAACCGCAAGAAAAAGGAATGTAAAACTTCTAGAATTACCTAACACATACGTTGAAGCCAGCGTTGGTTGAGTGTGAGTAAAATATGTACCAACCACCTAGGTTGACGAAGATTTATAACCTTATCAACTGATTCATTACTTTTACCTAGCTTATATTACATTATTGCCGACATACTAATGCAACTAAAAAGCACTTTACTATTATTTGCATATAGACAAAGGATCAGAAAAATAGTAAACGTAAGACCCAATCCCTCTATTTTGGGGAAATTTTGTCCGTATTGCGTAAATTTTGGGGAAGCCACAATACGAAAGTTTGTGGAAATTTCGGGTAAATGACGCAAAACCCAGAAAATCTCCCAGGTCTGTGGAAATCCCCGAAATGCTTATGTAAATTTTAGGACTTCTCCAATATTTCCTCAGAATCTTATAACAATTTGGGTTTTTTCCCAAACTTTGGGTAAAACTACCATGTTTCTTATGACTTTGGGGACAGCATGATCATTAAAGAACTCGGTGTCTTTGGTCTGCTAAATAAGCTGGACATAAGCAAATTCACGGCGTCCGATGAACTGCATCTTAGGTCACTAAAGGAATTAGCTAACTTCGGTGCGAACCCTTTAAGTATATACTTCAATCTAACCTTCGAAGTGCAAAGTACTTCTACAAGACTGGCAGGATTCTAATCCTGTACTCACCCTGGATGGTGAGCAGATAGAAGTAGTTGAGAAGTTCGTGTATCTGGGTAGCTGCATAAGTGCTGGTGGGGGTGTGAGTGATGAGATCAATGCACGAATAGTGAAAGCCAGAGTGGCTTATGCCAATCTGGGCCACCTTTGGCGCCTTCGTGATGTTAGTCTGGCTGTAAAAGGTCGGATCTACAACGCGTCGGTGAAAGCAGTTTTGCTCTATGCTTGTGAAACCTGGCCTCTCCGAGTTGAGGACGTTAGACGACTCTCTGTGTTCGATCATCGCTATCTCCGAAGGATTGCTGACATTCAGTGGCAACACCATGTCAGTAATGCAGAGGTTCGGCATCGTGTGTTCGGGAACAGAGATGATAATTCAATTGGTGTCACCATCTTGAAACACCGACTTCGGTGGCTTAGACATGTTCTCCGAATGTCGTCCCAGAGAATTCCACGTCGTGCATTATTTGCCGACTCTGGGACTGGTTGGAAGAAGCGGAGAGGTGGTCAGTGCATGACATGGTGTCGTGGTATGAAAGAAAGCTGCAAAGGACTGGCTTCTGTTGGTCCTTCGCGACTCCCTGGTTGGGGTCCGAGAGATGGTGCTACACAGTGGCTAGAGACGTTATCAGATATGGCTCAGAATAGAAGCCAGTGGCGATCCTGCTGTAACCTTCTTTTACTTTCTTCATAAAAAGTGGTTGTGTCTCCTTTACCTGAAAGATTTCTTTTGATTGTACCTTTTCGTTCCCTCGTTACTACCACACTACCTTACTCCAATCTCTTCGTCATTGTTCTCTTTTTCTTTTGCGCTCCTTAGTTTTTTTTCTACTTCTCTTCGAATTCTCATTGTTTTGTGTGGCGCATATATATTGGCGCTCTCTTGTACCAATATTCATGTGTTCAAATAAATAAATAAATAAATATAAACCGTAAACCAGGGTCGTTTATCAAAAGACTGGAAGAACGCCATAGTAAGTCCTGTCTTCAAAACAGATACGAAACGTAAACCTGAGAATTACAGACCCCTTAGCCTAACTAGTGTGGTTGTTAAAATATTAAAAAAGATTATTCAGAAGGAGCTGTTTAAGTACCTCGATGGAAACCGGATCATTTCGGAGAAGCAGCACGGTTTCAGAATAGGTTATCCTTGTCTCACTAACTTATTACTGGCTCGTGAAAGCTGGTGCGCTTTCAAGGACAAGAAGTTATCTGTAGACGTAGCCTACATTGACTTCAGCAAAGCTTTTGACAAATTTCTGCACAATCGTCTGTTATATAAGTTAAAAAAATATCGGGGTTGCACGTTATCTGTTGATATGTATAAAAGACCTCCTAGTTTGGCGCCAACAAGGAGTACGTGTGAACGCAAAGTCCTCTAGCTGGAAAACTGTGCTTATTGGAGTGCCCCAGGGTACAGTTTTGGGGTCAGTGTTACTTCTCTTGTATGTAAATGACCTCCCTCGTCTCCTATCATCATCGGTCTTGCTATATGCTGACGATGTCAAGATATGGAGAACGATACAATGTAAGGGTGATAGCTTAGAACTCCAAAATGACCTGGAGAAATTACCTGAATGGTCTCAAACTTGGTAGTTGCCGATAAACACTTCCAAGTGTGTTGTGATGCATACCGGTCATCAAGGTACAGATACATACACGATGAATAACACTTAGCTACCTGTTGTCCAGATACAAAATGACTTAGGAGTCATCGTTAGCCAAGACACGAAAACTAATGCATACTACCGTGCAATAACTGACGAAGGTCTTAGAACTTTATGTTCAATACACAGCGCTCTTAGTCATCTCGACGCTAAAACTTTTTTGCCTTTGTATACAATGTTCGTGTGTCCTAAACTTCAGTGACACATACAAGCGGCTAGCCCCTGCTTAATAAAAGACAGTGAGCTTTTGGAAAAGGTTCAGAGAACAGCAAATAAGCTGATTCCTAGAATAGCGAAGACCTTGTATGATGCTAGACTGGCCAAGTTAAACCTAATCCCGTTGTCATAACGGAGAACTAGAGGCGACTTGATTACAGTTTTCAAATTGCTTATTGATGAATTTGCACTTGATACGCCCTCATTTTTCTTGTCTTACGAAACAAAGGATTTACGAGGGCACTCCAAAAAAGTTTACAAGCCCAGGACAAATTACTTGTCAGCTGACTATCGATTTTCCCATCGAATCATCAACGAGTGGAACTCATTACCTCAGCATGTGGTTGAGGCTCCATTTGTCAAATCTTTCAGAAAGTTGGAGCAACTGAGAGACCATCATTGACAGAACTAACAGAGGCCATCAAGCATCCTGTCCTTTCCTTTCCAAACTGAAACTGTCTTTACATCATATTATCCAGGATTCCTCTTTTGAAATTACGAAAGCTTGTACGTTTGATGATAGGTTGCAAGAATTTACCAATAAGTTACTGAATAAAAAACATATGCACAAATAAATTCTTCTTACATAGAGAAGGCAATGAATACATGCAGACACCACACGATACCGCTTTATAACAATCATACCGCTTTATTTGACCTCAAGCCTGAACATAAACACTTAATAGTTCAAACAAGACACTTTCAAACTTTGCCGTCAGAGATTTTCAGTTATTTGCTTCCCACTATCTGCTTCTTCTATGAATTGAGCTGTTCTGTCTTCGTGTTGTACAAATTGCAGTTAACCACAGTGAATTCATATAAGCGTTAAACTAACGTTTTCCATACGGTAAATCACGTTTATTACATTTTTACTACTGAAATCTGCCCGTGGTATACTAAATCTATTCAAGTATAAGGAGATTCGAATCAGGGAAAGATTACCTGTAGCGCCTAAATGTGGCCCATAAATAAATTTTCCGATATCGTCTCTGAGTAGACACATGAATACTTTAGGAAATGTACGAGCACTTCCGTGATGGGAAACCTGTAGAAACAAATCTATAGTGTGTAAAGCACCAAATATGTTCTCGAGAATTTCGATACTGTGTCCCTGTTAACTGTGATAAATATGCCAACTTGTCATACAGAATGTAAAGAAACTAAATCTTCAGATCTATTGTAAGTACAGAGACTGAAAGTCTTCAAACATCGTTCCGTCGGTGGTGTGATGAAAATGAATCATTGAAAATCTTCAAAATCATAAATGTTGATGCACTTTTCAGAACTTTTTGGTGGTTGGAGTATCATTATCTTAGATTTCAAATGCAGGGTGGCTTGCTTGAACATCTGAGCTACCTGTTTCTGCCACCTACATATTTCAACAAGTTAATTGTTTTTAACTCGTCATAGTGTGTGTTAATCGTGAAACCTGTTAAGAAGTTGCGAAGCTTAACAGAGACATCGTAGTCATTGGCAATATGCAGCGAAAAGAATTCATATTATTCTGAAGTCGATTCATGGACTACAAACTTCTAGCTGGCGACCACTCTTTATTTGTCGTCAAGAGCGACCGAGAAGTAAGAAACGAAAAGTTGTTAAAACACCTTGCGCTGAAAATTCTATATAGTACCAAAAATATAATATTTAATAAAGTTACAAGTAATAATAAGGGCTCATGACTGTATACTATGCAAGCAGTCATAATGATTTTGTGTTTTACAGGTCACAGTCGGGAAAATTAAATGGGCAATCAATATTTCAGATCCGTTTTATCTACCCAATCGTAAAAAGAAGAAAATGAGTATTTAATTCACTTTAATCGAAAAATCATCGGTTTAATATATGTATCTTAATACACAATAAACTGTAGCACACCTATGATGATCGGAAGTATTTCAATTATCTTGCTATCTGTGAGTTCTCGACATAGTACAATTTAAGCCATATAGAACTACGTGAGCACAATGAAACTTATTGTATTTGAAATTCATAATAATCGGAGGTTCAAGTACAAATGAATCATTAGTTGATACAAATACCACAATACTGTACGATATACCATGATGTACTCTGAGTTAATAGGAGTTGTATTGATCAAGAAAATTACGTCTGGTCAAAACTTAGATGTTCAAATAGTTCAAATGGTTGTGCACGGAATAGAAGAAGCTTCCGCTCATCGGGCTTTCATGTCTAGTAGCAGTGGATCACCAATACCTCCAGGCAGAAACCTTGGTATATTAACTATAATACACTAGAAAAAAACAAATCAGTAAATCATAATAATATGTTGTCCTTAGTCCTTAAGAATAGGTCAAGTTTACTTTTAAATTACTCCTGAGAAGTTGCTTGGACTAGTTCATTCGGCAGCGAATTCCAGCATTTGACAACTCTTAAGGAGTGGAAGTTGTGTCTACAGTCCGTTCTGCTATGTTTTATTTCCAATTTCTGGGTGTTATCCCTTAGAGTATTATTAAAACTAAGCTTAAGTAGGTGTTTAAGAAGATGTCCAGAAGTGTTAAGGATGCTGTAAGCCATCAGAAGGTCACCTCTAAGACGCCTATATCCCAATGGGTAAAGGTTAAGTGATTATGAGCGCTTTTCATAAGGTTTGAATTTGAGTTCCCAAACTGATTTCATGGCTCGCCGTTGAATACGCTCCTGAGTATCCTTATCCTTTCGGAGTGAGGGAGGAAATACTATGTTTCCGTACTCTAAATGAGGACGAGTGAAGCTGTTGAAGATCATGTAGAAAGTTCTCCCGTCAAACTGTTCAAACACGCACTTCTATGTTACCAGTGCAAGATTTGCTCGAAATGCATTTTTTGTAACAGTTAGCGTAAGACTTGAAATCGTAAGGTACCAGCACTCCTAAATCTTTTTCAACTTGTGATACTTATAGAGAGGAGTTTCCTAAGTTATAACCGCAGTCTGCAACATGTCTCAAATGGACTACTTTACACTTTGAATTGTTGAGGGTAAGTCAATTATCATCGGCTCAGCTTTGAAGTCGATTCACATCCTCCTGAAGTGCCAATTTATCCTCTGGGTTACGTATCGCTCTCCAAAGTTTCACATCATCAGCAAAACGTAATAAGTCAGACGATAGCTGCTGTGAAAGAACGTTTATATAAGTCGAGAAAAGAAAAGGTCCTAGTAGTGAACCCTGGCGAACATCACTAGGACATTCCATAGCTCGAGAGAAAGTGAAGTTAACACTGACCCTGCAACATCGATTTTTAAGACATGGAGTGAGCCAGCCAATTAATAGTGATTTGCTGCCTAATCGCTTAAACTTCTTGATAAGACATATAAAGTTGACCCTATCAAAAGCTTTTGAGAAGTCGAAATATATCGTACCAACCTCTCTCTCGCGGTCAAAAATGGTTGTCATCTGTCCACTGCAGTCAGCAGGTTGGTTATACAAGAGTGACCTTTCCTGAAACCATACTGTTGGGGTGAGAAGAAATTTAAGGACAGTAAATAGTCATATATACCATCCCACATCAGGGACCCCATGGTTTCTGAAGGTGTAGAGAGAAGAGCCACCGATCGTTAACTTGAAGGATCGCTGCATCGTCCGCCTTTGGAAATCGGTGTGGTGTGAGCCAGCTTTCAAATTTACGGTAGTTTACCTCGGCTTAGTATATCGAATGTGATATGAACTGAAACAAAATGTATACAGAATTTATGAATGGATGGCTTACCATAAATCCACATGATACTTTTGAGACCAGCTGAAACTTTGAGGAAAACAGTATTTTATAGTTTGCATTTCAACCCATGTATGCGAAAGAAACATTTCGAACGGTTTATGCTTACACACTTCTCATTATGATTCCCACTTCTATACTGCTACAAGTAGGCTGAACACATTTGACATTTGATTAAGAACTGCCACGTTGAATTTTAATAACTTCACTACTTTGAGATTTATTTGTTTTACTCAGCTTCTAAACTTGTTTGTTTATATATTCGAACGTTTTGGTTTCTCTTTGTATTTGGTTTGGTATTTGGACGTTTTATTCCGAGAACCTAAAAAAATGGAGGTTTGTTTTGTAATTGTTTTAATTTTTATTAGAACGATATTTAGGTCGATTGTTTGCGAATACATTTTGGTGCCTGTTATTGAGATTAGTTCTCTTGTTATTTTTGGGTTCAAAAGTTGCAAGTAGATCGACATACCGTGCTTCAGTAACAGAAGGTAGCGAAAACTTGAAAGCAACGTATACTCCTAGTCATAAAGCTCAGAAGAGCCTGCAAAGCGATAATAGTTCCCTTGTTATGTCATTCTCAAAAAATTAATAACCTCTGAATTGAGAATGTAAAAATGCGATCAGTAATCCTTGCTATAACAGTGACTTATAGCAAATGGTCTTATCATATCGGTAATTCTTAATATGGATTTCGGTTTCGCCCTCCTACAGCCTTCGCTGAATCGATAGTTTATGCGTCAGAATTTAAGTTCATTATGACTTTGCTGGTTCATGAAGATCTTTCTCATCGATTTCCAATTCAAAATCAAATGTAGTCGTCACGAGTTTGCAAAAACAAATTGATTTATTTGCCCTCTCTTCATGTTATTTCGGCACAGTTTCAGATATTTAGTAATTATTTTCATCTATTGGTTGCAATAACCACCTATATAGCTTACCCTGTAGACTGAGTAGTACTTTGGAACGTTTGCCATGTACCAATACGACTTGAAATCAGATGGAATTCATAAAAAATGAGGTTAACTAATTATATGCGTGACAAAATCATTTCTTACACAGTCACCAGTTGTGTCACGAACACTTTCTCTTCAAGATGATTGCACCGTAACAAGCAAGCTTATGCCATTCATCTGTCATTTGAGTAATTCAAAACAACTAACAATTTTGAGAAATAGCGAGACAATAAATATTTTCATGTAACGAGTGTCTTAACTGTGTTATATACATTCAAAGCACTCAAGACTTAACTTCAACCTATCATATGCACCTGTTTAGCCCAAGACCTTGGTTTCTAAACGTTTCGTAGTGAAGTAAAACATGTAAAATATGAAACACAACTACCATAGATTTAATGCTATAAAATAAAAAAACGTGAAGATTTATCAACAAAGTGCTCAATATCACCATTGAATCAACAAGACACACAATATTACATGAATGAAAGGTGATTTGAAAGATGAGTGTAATATAGCCACAGTCTCTAAGCATGGTGTGTTGTACTATACTGTTAATTCAGTACTAAAGAGGGTAGAAACTGTCACTGAATGTGGAGGTTAGTTCGGACACGCGTGATCCTATCAAGTTTGAATACAAGAAAGACTGGTTGAGTAAGAAGCAGTTACAAATTAAAGTTATAGATTTGGCCACACACTATTATTCAAATATTACTACCTTGCTATTCAGCCAATGCTTGTCTGACAGACTAGGGAAATTAAATATAAATTAAGTTCAGTAGGCACATTGACAAGGGATATAAAATAATTACAGCTTTATAAATGAACTTTTTTATTAGTGCGTGAATACTGGTTTATTCTTACTGAATAGTCCAAAAACTAATATTCAACCCTACAAAATATCAACGACAAAAGAGTTACGAATTATAAGTTTAATTACTCAATACAATGACTTTGATGTTGCTCTTGAAAATTGAAAAGATTCCGAAAAGTAGTAAGGAAAACGAAAACAGCAAAAAAACAACTACCTCAACTAGAATCAAAATATCAACGACTACGACAGTTACAAAGCATGATTTTTCGGAGAATGAGGCATAGATACAGATCGGCTGATAAAGACTTCAGGATGTATGCGTGGAATTGCAGTTTCAATCTATTTAACTTGGGTGTAAAACTTTCATAAGTAACACTTCGTAAAAGAGAAGAACATCATTTATATATGAACACGTCAAGTTACGGCATCAAAGCTGGGCACATAGCTGAAGGACCTATAAGAATAGTCGGAAAGAAAGTTTCGGGCTCTACTGACGAAGAATTGTCAATCTAGACTCCTGAGGGACAAACATGACTTTTCTCAGGATATTTGACAGACATCCCATGCATACGTCTGGTTATGATATCAAAGACTGGGTGAGTAAATACTTGGATGCTGTCACAATCAGAATACACACAAGTCGAAATAAATACTACATTCAGACCCAAAATAATAAGATTGTACAGAAAATGAAGGATAAGAACATCTAATGGTCAAAAGCTCTCCTACCTCCATATGGTGTGTAAACATACTTCCGACGCGACAACTATCTGGCCTTAAACAACTTGTGATGAAAAAGTGTCTCCTATGAGCATTCACTTCTCTATGAACACTGTGAACAGAAGTAATTTTTTAAAAGCTTGTTCCCATCTTGTTTGGTTATCACTTTCCGATCAACACAAAAATGTTTCCAAGTGAAGAGTGGCTTTTTAATTACTAGTGAATCGTGTAGTGGTTATTAATCGTGGTAAGTGGTCGCAAAATATTTCCTTCGAAACTTTCGTCATCCTTTTAAGACTCAGGGTGTAGAGTCTATTCGATTAGAATCACAAAAAACAAGATATTATCCGTTCCCTTCCTTACTCGGAAGGAAGCCAACGATAAATGCCCAAGCGTAGGTGGATCACACAGCAACTGAGTTTTAGAACAATAGCACTCACAGATCCCGGATATAACGTTGAATATGTCTTTTTATAAGATACGTAACTTCCATGCCGGTAAAAATTTGAGTGTAGAATAGCACGTTCGAGAAAGATCAAATCACTTATGATTCGAGGTATCTGTAGCTAATGACACTATTATTTTTTGCATAAGATACAATCATAGGTTTTTCAGCCTGGCTGAAATCAGATAACCTGATGTTGCAGTATCTTTGTCTTTACCACTTATCAAAAATTTAAGATCACTGAAATTCATTGATCGAATTATTACAACATTTATTTTCTAAACCGTGACGTAAATCAAATGAAGCTAGCCGAACGTAGTCAAGTAAAAGTAGAATAACTTCTGTCATCTAACCGAGGAAAGCGTGGCATATAACGCCTGCCTTAAATAAGAGAGTATGTAACCTTAATCCCTTGTTTTAATTGTCTTATCGTGAGAGCTGCTAGTTTACCACTATACCCCCGAACCTGTCTTAGTTTCATTTAAATGTTACTATTATTTTGTTACTTAGTCGTAAAAGTAGGCCTTCCGATTATTCTTAACCGAAGTTTAGTATATGCGTTTATACATAATTTTTTATCTTAGGGTATTCGTATTGTAGACATTATTTTGCCCCGTTCTTATTATATTACTATATTGGTCATATACCTTATGTCATACTCAATACAAACGCGAAACGTCGAGGATTTGTCACTAGTGGACATGGATGCTGTTATGACTACGAGAGTAGTGACCTCCAGTTATGGTTTGCTCAACTTGGGCATCATTTCACGAGACAAAATATCACATCTGAAAGTATTCGTTATAAGAACTTATCTTCCATCCCCATTCCTTCAGTCACCAGAAATGTCCGTGACTTGATTTTAAGTCAAACACCACCACAACCATACACCGTCTTAAGACGAGAGATAATAAACAGTCTATCATTATCAAACAACCAGAGAGTATAAAGGTTTTAAGAGGAGAAACTCTAAGTGATAGGTCGTCGTCACAGTATTTACGTCACCCCCAAGTCTTAGTGAATGACAACACAGTGGACGGAGCAGTCTGAAAACAAAGATGGATACAAGCTCCAACAATGACGCATAAAACTTCTTTATCTCAGCGTCTATAGCAGACAGAATAATAAGAAGAAGTTTACCAACTAGTTCACACACCATAAATCATGCACAAAGGAAGAACCAGCAAAAGACTCAGTCAGAGAATGACTCATTGCGAGTGCTTAAAGTTTCATTCGAACTGTCGTTAGAATGCAACTGAGTCATGGAAACAGGAGCAGATCGCCACAACGACCAAGACTCAAGTAACAAAACAGGTCACAAATGTTTTCTCAATCTGGGCGGTTCTGTTGTTACCACTATACTCTCGGTGTCAACTCAACCAAGCGCATGCAACCATTCACTTCACCGAAGCAAAATTCCAAGTAAGTGGGGAACGAGTAACTCCTCCTCAGGTAGCGACGACTGTAAGGGGCGCCTAAACAGTCGCTTGGTTTATGTTAGAGACAGAAACTCTGGCTTGAATTTCTTGGTGGATACTGGCGCTGCTCTTAGTATCATCCCGCAAAATAAAACTGAGCTGGGTCGAGAAACATCCCCAGTTACGCTTCAAGCTGCCAATAAAACTAAAATCGCGACATTTAAGCAGAAGACTATAACATTAGATTCGTGGTTCAGGAGGCAATTTCCCTAGGATTTAACTTTAGGCGATTTAGATCTGGCAGTAGTGAGGATGGACTTTCTAGAGAGATACGAATTTCTAGTTGAATTTAAGAAACGAAGCTTAACATTGAAAGAAACCTCGAATTACACGAAAGGCGAAGAAATTCACATCACATATCTCGACTTGATCCAAACTCCTCCAGTAACAACAGAGAGATTCCAAAATATACTGGCGGAATTTCCAAACTCAACTGGACCAGGCCAACAGCCATCCAAAGACAAACTAAAAGTCGTACGACCAAAACCGAGAGTACACCTGTGTTTGGTAGACCCAAAAGACTAGCATCAGATAAGCTTAAAATCACTAGAACTGAATTCAACTCGATGCTACAACTGGGTATTATATGACCCTTTGACATTCAATGGGCATCTCCTTTGCATGTGGTCCCATACAAAAATGAAGGCATTTGACGACTGTGCATAAATCACAGGTCCCTCCAACGTCAAACCGTACCAGATAGGTACCCAATACCTCATATCCAAAATTTTAAAAAAATGTTTACAGGGTATAACCATATTTACTAAAACTGACTTCGGTAGGGCATATCGCAATATCTCAGTAGCTGATGAAGATATCCCAAAGAAATCTATTACTTCACCCTTTGGGTTGCTCGACTTTGTACGCGTACCATTCGAACTGATGAACGCGGCAAAAACATTTCAAATATACTTGGATGACCCGCTTCTGCATATGCTATTTGTACGGGGGTTTATAGACGATTTATTAATCGATAGTCCCGATTTACAATCACACGAACACCACGTGACAGTAGTGTTAAAACGGCTGGATGGAAATGGAATGGATATACATCAAAATGTGCTTTCGTTGTTCCAACTCGAGAATTTCTCGGGCACAAAATAAACCTCGAAGGGGTTACACCGATCAAAGAAGACGTAAACACCATCGGACATCACCCTGTGCCTAGTTCTCTAACACATTTTAGAAGTATTCTATGTTTAATTAACTTTTATCGAAGATTCATACACGGTTGTACACAACTAATGTAACAATTGACAGATTCCTTTAAAAGAAAACCTAAAGAATCCAAGCTGACTTCCGAGGTTGTTGAGGCTATTAAACAGGTAAAAACGTATCCAAATTCTCTTTCCCGATTTGCATTGATGGTGAATGTTTCGGACAAGGTAGTAGGCGGTACCCTTAACCAAGTGATTAAAAATGCCGGTAAACCAATTGCTTTCTTTCCAAAAAGACTCGCTCCAGCAGAACTTCTTGCAATCTACCTAAACATTACGCATTTCCGACACACGTTAGGAGGCAGGGAATTCGTAGATTTTACGGATCACAAACCACTGTCCAATGCACTAGAATCGAGAGCAGATAAATACTCGCTTTGAAAAGTCCGACACCTTGACTATATATCATAGTTTGCAAGTGATATCCGACATGTTAAGGTCAGGAAAACCGGACGGCAGGTGCATTATTTCGACTAGAAATTAACGTGATACATCAGTTTACAGTAAATTTTGAGATGTTGAGAGACAAACAAAAAGATGATCAAGAATTACGAAACCTACTTACAGCAAATAACCCTAGTCTCATACTAAAACAGTGACCATCGTCTACTGACCGCATTTTGATCTTCCGTGACATGACCAAGATAATCCCGCAACATTTCGTCTCCAAATGTATGTACAGATCTTCATTCCTTGTCTCATCCCGGTACAAATCTTCGACTAAACCAATCAATGGCCAAATTTACAAAGGGATTTATACAAATGGGTTGAAGGGTGTTTGATGTGTCAATAGTTCAGAGTCAATCGTCACACAAATTTACCCATCGGCGTTTACTCACAACCAAATTCGCGTTTCGCCCATGTGAATATCGACTTAATAGGCTCTTCGACGCGTTCGAATGGTTCTAGTTACCTGTTTACATGTATAGATTGACTCAAGAGATTCCCGATAACCATACCGATAACGGACATATAGCCAAAACAGTGGCCAAGGTCATCATACTGAATCGGGTGACGAATATAGGAGCGAAATTTGGTTCTGAACTACCCAACAACCTAGCTAAACGTCCAGACTCCAAACAAATATGTGTCACTTCATATCACTCTCAGGCTACTCGAATGGTAGAACGTTTTCACCGTCAACGAATACGAACGGCTGTCAAAACTGGCTCACATTGTTTAGCAGCAAGACTACCGTGTGAGTTTGTTAACTTTCATACTAACAGTAAAAGCTTGATTTAGAAAGCTACGTGGACCGACTACGGGCATGTATATCCAAACTCAAACCAATTAATATTGTTTGACAATCGCGAGCGACATACGTACCTAAGGATCTAAGCAATTGCACACATGTTTGGATAAGTTGTGACAAATTAAAAGCACTGCTTAGCCCTCCATCTGAAGGTCTTTTCAAAGTCGTTTCAATAAAATCTAAATATTTCGTCATAGAACAACAAGGAACCATCGACTCCGTAAGTATTGATAGTCTAAAACCGGTTTATCTAGATCATGAACCACCATATGTGTTGTTAGAAAGTTCGCCTGACAAGCAAGAACGAGAATTTTGTTTTAGTGTATAAGAAGGTTAGATGGGCACAGCCGATTATTCAATCAAGAATATCTACAGTTTTAGCTGCAGCCTAAAGTGTAAACATGTATCTACTAAGATCTTGTGTTTATTGAATTAAAAACGTTTTTACGTCTCGTTTCACCTATTTTATTTAATTAACAAATACACTACGAAAAGAGTGATAGTCTAAAATATTATGCTATCCACACTTCCTCAGATCTTTTGTTTTGATATACGAGCGTCATATTCATTTTTTAAAAGACTAACTACATAAGCTCTTTAACGTAAACAACCACTGAGTAGTATAAGTGAAAACATATTAAAAAAGTAAGTCACAAAGAAACGAAGAATCTTCGGCTGACGTGAGTGCTGTGAACAAACTTCACCCGCCAAATTTACCGTTTACCTGGATTTTGCCACTATTAGTAGACATTGAGAAGCATGGATGGAAACATCGAACAAATTTCCTGTAAACACATACTATAACCTCACGCAATAAACCCTCGCAATTATGACGAATGCAAAAAGCGATCCTGATTGCTAATCCGTTCCAGAAGCCGAACATTTATCAATTATATCTGTGTATTTTCTTTTTGTGCCTTGTTATTTTGTAACAGCAGTGAAGCAGTTCTTCAGGTCTGACTGATTTTCATCACTGCTTTTAAAGTGAATTATCGTACTCTTTGTAATTTCTTTCTTCTTAACCGTCTATTCTACATTTCCGGGTCGGAGAGTACTCTTATGCACCGGCGGCTACGAATCCGGCTATAAAAAGTGGTTATCATAGACTCAATGTCATATATTTGATCGAGTTCATTGGGGAGTTTGACTTCTGGTTAATTCAGACATATATGCATCTTAAGAGAGTAATCTTTTTCTTTTCATACCTTTTCGTACGCATGATGTCCAAATTGTGTTTATTTCCTCCTGGATTAACAATCCACTCTGGAGACCAAACGCTTACGTGGAAACAAACAATTATTAGTTATATTTGTGTAGTTCCTTTTTGTACCCTATTATTTTATACAAGCAGTGGAGCAGTTCTTCAGGCTTGAATGATTTCCACCATTGTTTTTTCTTTATTTTTTTCTTAAGGGCGACGTATGAGGCAGGTGAGTAAACACCTGATATCCGGACAGAGCGTGGAAAAATCGTACCTCATCAACATGGTGTTCGGCAGCTCTCTAACAGCACTTCCTTAGATATTTTTTTTCATTTCCCAACTCTCTTTTCACTTACAAGCCCTGATCACCATACAGAGAACATGCAAAAAATCATCAGCCATGGTTGTGGAAGAAATTAAATGCTATGAGATAATTAAATAACAAGATAGCAAGGGATGAGACATCCATGGAGTACCATCGAATGTTGACGAAGTTGTTCATCATTGATTTAAAATCAGACACTGAATGAGCTAGTGATTTCTCCTTGGACTGAAAAAACGGAACGGAGATGTTCTTTATAAATAGGTTGATAGATCCGACGTTCCCACGAAAGTCAATTATAGGAGGAAGCTAATGTAACAACTTAGCTTTATGAGTAAAGATTTGACCTCACACAAGTATAGGTTAAAATAACAGAGCTCAAGTATCCATTCACTTACCAATTTCGTATCGGCATATTTCGTACTAACATATATCGCATTTCGAAAAGCTTTGTGTGCTTGAACAGGTAATCTCTCGCTCTACCGTGACTGTTCCGCCGCCTAAATAAAGACCTACTAAAACCAGTCTGCTTTCTCCTATCCATAAAACGAGAGGTACCTGCAGACACGAAGAACATTTTACCATCTGCTTGGATAGGTTGCCGGAATCTTTGTAGATAGTTATCTGATCCGATCTTGTTGATAATATTTTAATAATTCAGAGGCACCGAATGCTTGCTTATCAACTATTCCCTTAGTTATTTGCCACCATAGTCATTGCTAGAGAAACCCTTGACTGTATAGAATAGGCTGTACCGTTTAAGGAATTTTATAATTTTAATCCGATTTATACGCCTTATTAAATTAGAATCGTCTAAATTGTACAGAGTGAATGTGTGTTCTCATATAATTGAATACGGATAACTCAGAAACGCTTCGTACGCTATACAGAAGAACGTAGTCTGGTATAATCAAATAAATTTCGTTTCGTTAGTACTGCGTTCAAACCGTATATTGGGATTTCAGTCATAGCAGTATGGGTTTTTTAAGTTGTTTCCTTATAGTAGATCGACTGACACTCTAGTGCTTTAAATAGATTAATGTAAATCACTCAATATAATGATGAATAATGGACTGAGGAAAGCATGAATAGAGGAGAATCAACGAAAACGAAGTGTTTGACATCATTTAGAACTCTTGAAATTTTTCAGTGAAATACAATGTTTGGATACACAGATGAAATTTCGCTTCTATTGCTTGCAATTATGATTGCCATTTTTTAGTATTGTTTCTTTCGTAAATTCATTAGTGTAGCGCAAACGTTCCATATTCTCTAGACATCACGATGATTCAACATTTTTAAATCAAGAAAAATGACGAATTAACTATACGTGTATGCTGTTAGTCATATATAAAACTGTTGTTCATGAGGAAACGGAAATTCTGTCACACGGATTACATGTATGCGGACTCGTGTACACGTGTAAGAGCATGCATATATGTAAACTATTACAAGTAAGACCTAACTGACCTCTTGGTTTATAGTAATCATTAGAACCGTTGTGATCGTTACTCTACTTGAGTGTTTTTAATACTATTTATTTTGGAGTGTTATTTGTCATTCGGCTGTCAACCTTCAGACTAACAAGATAACCCCCAAACATTCGATACTTGATCACATAGGCACAACTGATTCAAATGTGATGAAACAATAAGAGACCAGGTCAACTTCTGGGATTTTTGGTAATAATGTATGTCTAATTACCCAAAAACCTAGAAAAAGCAAACAAGCCAGAGAGGTGGCTCAAAAGGAAAGCCGGAGGGATCTAAGTTAATCAAGAGGAGAAACGAAAACAAAACAAACAAATTTATACAGATTATGTTGAGCCACTGCACAAACCCACGTGCTTCTTCTTGTCAGCTGCTTTTATTTGCCTGCTCGTAACATCTAACTCCAACAAACTACAATGATTTCTTCCTCTTATGACGGAACCTAAGCAGTTCGCGAGAACCACCACCATCATGCAGACTGAAGGCCACGACAAGTCGAGTCGATCAACTATTTTATTCATATTTGTTACATGTGCAACGCGTATAACGGCAGACTTACACGATATCAGATGCTAGCAGTGGCCTGCTCAATTACCTGTCATAGCTCAGCTTACATCCTACCAATTCACAGGCTGAATTATAAGGCATGATCCATAAATTACATGCGCACAGCATGCTTCCCAAATTATTAAGTTTATAGTTGTTATAAAGTAGACTCGTATAGCGCTTGCTGTAAACCACGACCTTGAGGAGACGCGTACGTCAAGTTTGTTCTAGACGTCGGAAGTTACATAGCTGTGCCCTCAGAGCAAGATTCTGAAGAAAAGAAGAAAGAGAAACAGAAGAGCAGCAAGCCACTCGGATGTGAACGGCAAATGTTGCTTAATACTGTGTAGTAGAACAGATAGGGGTATGATAAATTAGATTAAATTCATAATATCTCTTGTTAGAGTGAAATGGAGTCAGAGGTTCCATATAAGAGAATGTGGTAATAAGGAACGATGAGTTGAGATGTTTAACAGGTTGGAGTAAGCTCACATGAAGGAAGGGAAGTCAAGGCTGGTACAAGGAAAGCGGTTTATTAGAAGGGAATATGCATATAGAGGGTGAAGTGTTAATAATTGTAATGACTATATCTTTTATTGTCTAATTTTTTCTTTCTTTTCTTTTTTTGTCCATCCGATGCCAGCCACACAATCCCAGTGTAAAAGTCCGAGTTAGCATGTTATAGGTTGTCTTAGTAGAATAGCTAATCCAGTATAAAAATGGAAACATGAGTGTGAGTGGTGAGCGTAGGAAGACAACCTATATCACATATTGATTGAGGTTTGAACATCTGGACTTCCTGTTTATTGCTCAAGATGACAATTATATACGATTCCACATTCAGCATGCCACTGGGGAATAACACATATATGTTAGAACCCAACTATTCTGAACTACATTGTTGTGTTTCATCTCAACCAAAATAGTGGTCAGCCACTCAGGAAAAGCGCATGCTTTTTATCAGAACTCACCTTATATCCTCTGAAACGCAACCCTCCTTGGAGATCTTCTACACTGGCAAGCATTTGCAAAATCATTATGGTTCATGAAACTTGTAATAGTTGACATATATTTCTACACATAATTTTGCGCCACAAAAGCACACCACGTGTGAACCAAATGGCTTGATGCTAACATCCTATAATTTGAAGCGGGTTCGAACTCTCCAAGGAATATCAGTTCCATTGAAATTGCAAGTCAGGCTGATAAACAGTGCCAACAATCAAGAAACCTAAGTCCAGCGTTTACTGCCGACTACCTCAAACCAGCTGACAGTTTGTCACAATGCCTGAATAGTACTGCGTGCGAAATAAAAGCACCCTAGTAACAAGAAGGGTGGCTAAAATTCGTTATATAAATTACATCTAGAGAAAATATTAGCAGCCTGTAAAAGGTAAAGTTACTTTGTCAAGTGTGGGAAGTGCTTCCTGTTCAATTTGAAAGCCAAGTGAGATAACGCTTCTCGAATAATAAACTTCGCTAGAATCTTTGTGTGAATATATTGGATACTAGGTACTCAGGATCAATGAAATACAGATTGAGAGATTCGTGTATACGCCAAAAATATGACATTGCTCTACCCACTAGTCACGCGACAGCAAGCGCATTATTGTGAAATTCTGTCGATCACAGCATTAAGACCTTCGGGACTAGATGTTGAACAAATAAGTAAGAATATTATTGAACACCCGCAAAACGATAACATGAATGTTTGAATAAATGCTTTTCGTTCATTTTCTTTAGTTTTCAAGTAGGTTAATTCTTTCTGTTTCACGGTAAGTGACTATAATTCTAGTTTGTTTTTTCTGGACATTAGTTACTGTGACGAGTTTGAAGTCAAGGACGCGTGAGCGCCTGGTATCATATGTTTGTTGTTTTGTTGATTTATGGTTATTCTGAATAGTGTTCCCTCTATCTTGAAAAAATTTCGTACATCCTAAACAATTTTCGAGTGAATAGTCTATGAATAATGTACTTAGGCGTATGTCTTGTGATTTATGTGTCAAATACCTTAAAAACAAACTGAAAACTTTGAGGTAGACAAACGGATGTGCCAAGTATATACTATATACACTACGGTCAGAAACACCACATTCCTAAACGTGCTATATGTTTCGACAACAAGTTTAGTGTTTCTCACCTAGGACTCTTAATAAAACTACCAAGCATCAAGGTTCAGATAGATAATTTCAGGTTTGCGGTAAGAAAAAAAGGCAAATAAGAGTTATGATAAAGGGAAAAAGCAAACAAAGAATAAGGAAAATTAATGAAACGGGAAGTGCAATAATAAGATAGATCTTCATTTGCCTTCTGCATCAAGTTGGTTGACACTTTTCCCCTTTATACCTGCATTTTTGCTTCCCTTTCATTTTTACAAGTATACATCATAATTAGATCATGTCACCTGAGGTTTCCAACGATTGGTTGAGGTTGTTCCAGGAAGTGTGCATCTCACATGACATGAATAAACATTCAGTAGCTCCATGTACTGATGATAAGACCTAACTTCAGCACCGCTACCCTTTTTGATCTGTTACTAAACCTACAACTGCTAGCCAGTTTAGATCAGACACTTCTCGATATATTGATAACCTATCAAATATATCTTCAAAATTCTGACTTCTGATTTTACTGCGCGGGCACGATTCGATTATAAGTGTTACAGACTAAGATGTTATCAAACTTTGAATACTTGTGTCATATTCGAATTTTTTAATCTGATGTCGCATGCGCCGTATTGTTAGGTTAGGTGATTAGGGCTAGTCAGCAGGTCTCATGCTAGTTGGCACTAGTCGTTAAGCTGTACTTGCAATCTTGAGGGAATTAATAACATTCGTACCATTCAAACCGTCACCAAGTTTCACACGATGTGAACCGAATGCCATAGTGCTAACATCCCATACTGTGAAGAGGGTTCGAAAACACCAGAAATCAGTCCTATTGAAATTGCAGGTACGGCTGATAAACAGCGCCAACAATCAAAAAACCAGACAGAACAGACGGAAGAAAATAAATATGAATGAAATGAGAAATGCAATAATAACATAGATCTTCATTTGCCTTCTGCATCAAGTTGGTTGACACTTTTCCCCTTTATACCTGCATTTTTGCTTCCCTTTCATTTTTACAAGTATACATCATAATTAGATCATGTCACCTGAGGTTTCCAACGATTGGTTGAGGTTGTTCCAGGAAGTGTGCATCTCACATGACATGAATAAACATTCAGTAGCTCCATGTACTGATGATAAGACCTAACTTCAGCACCGCTACCCTTTTTGATCTGTTACTAAACCGTGTAACATTGCGCCCTTAACTGTACAGGAGTAACGTGTTTTAAGACACCTTTAGATACCTAGGGTTGATGTCTTCATCTTCCGACTTGTCTACTACTCTGTGCTTGACTCTAACACTGCTACTCAGTGGTTCCATAAGAAGCGACAAAAGTCTCAAAACAAATAATCAAATGCTTACAACTAACTCATTTAATCAACTTCTTAACATTTTCATTTACTGTTGTAAAACTACCCAGGGTGTAAAAAGTACGGAGTAAAGTCACCTTTCCAATTTCAAAGACAGGTCTCATCTGTGCAGCAATTGAAACAAGACAGTAATTTCCAAGCGCACAAAACCAGCGTTTCTTCCGTCAACGACCATCATCTTATAACCAAAATTGGGTTTTTCTCCGGGTCCTTAGGTAACATGACCCCTACATTGTCTAAGACGCTCTCTTATTTGTAAAAAGTCGGTGAACGATAGCTAACTCATAAATAGATTTTGTGCGATTCCCATGGTATCATTGAGACATAACATGCACAAAGCAGAAGGGTAGAAGGAAATATCAATGTTGAGGTATCACACTATCCATAACCTACTTCAAACTAATAAGCTACTTCTAGAGTTTAGTGCAACACTGAAAATGAAGCGACATAATCTCATCAATGGATACGAAGAAGTACTCAAGGGAACAAATGTCCTATTGAGTTAGTTTATAAAGGTTGCCTCTTCTGACTACTTTCTGCTCTGAAATTGATGCCACACAGTTGTCTAACATCTCTTAGTGCATTTCGGCTCGCTGATTAGAGTCAATGAGACCTCCTGAGACACTATCATGTATGGTAAAGTAAGAGCTTGTCCCCCTCCTACCAGAAAAGACCTACATAACAAATCAGAAGGCCATCAAATTGAATAACTGTCTCAGGAAAGTAACGTATTTTGTTCATTCTGCACTTAAATTTATCACAAGTCAACTCCATATCATACGTTAAAATATAGACTGTTGGAATGCCTGATTCGATCTTGATCGAATGCTAATGTTAAAGGTGCAAAAATCATTACACATGATCATTAAACTAGTTGTCTGAGTCCTAAAACCGAACGACAATTATACGGACGACTGGGGACACACTAATTATACTGTGGTCCTTTAATAAAATAAAACTGCTTTAATACAGAAGACAACTAGGAGCAACATGATTCAACACAATCTACCAGACAATAAAGGATTAATCAAAGGTAAAAACATTATAAGAAAGTCAAACAGTTGTGACTACTGAATGTGAGGCTAGCTGCCTGTAGTTATGAAAGAGACTAAATTCACGATATTTAAAAACTCACTTGAAGAAGCACATATTTAAAGGCACTTAGTGGATTCAAATTATTGCTCTTCATGAGCTGGTTCATCTTCTCAGAAGTACGCATCACTGCAAATTACAAAACATTGTTATACATTGTCGCATTATACAGCACATGATAACATTAAGTAGCATCTACTGCAAATCTGACAAAAAGTAGAGGTGTTTACAATCATTTTTGTACAGCCAAGATGATGTTGTTTACTTGACAAACAGACAACTATTTCATTGGTTTTCGTCATGTAGACGTTCACATGTTAAAACCCAGTACTACGACGTCTTTTACATATCTTTTGACTCAAAGGTCGAATGGGACAATAACTGTTGGCTTTTGTTTGTAAATGGTGGTCGTGTTATACTAATAGTGAAGTGGGCTAGTTTTAGAGTGGAGAATTATAGTGTATATTTAGTAATCATCAGCTTAAAACTTGCATGTAAACCTGCAACTCTTGCATTTTCTTCTACTCTTTATAATTTAATTGTGTGAATATTGCAGCTTGTTTTTCTCCCCCTTTCGTGCTTTAGGTCGCTTTTCATCGTTTTCTTTAATGGTAATTCGTCTCCGATCATCAGTTTTCTGTTAGCAACATTTATAAATCACAAGGACATGATTCGGCTCAGTAGAATAACGAAAATGTTTTCAGAAACAGTCTTCATTCAGAAGACAAGTTCTGTTCCTTCGATAACAAGAAAACTTTCTACTAACATTTGCCTATCAGCTCCTTCTGATTGTGCCCTTCCTGAGCCTCCGTTGCCACCTAACAAAGAAGCCATTTTGAATACTTTGGGTGAACCAACTCTTTCCTCTCTGGGTTTGAATAGCTATTGGCCTTCGGGTTGGTATCAATGCTTGTTGGAGACTCTACATGTGAACCTAGATTTACCATGGTGGGGCGCTATTGCGGCTTGTAAGTTGCAATTTGTAGTTTTTATCTTTTGAGTAAGTAGTATGTTCATGATCATCCATTTAAAATAATAAATCCAAAAACCTTTGCTGCATGAACTAATCACATTTGTGAGATAATTGTGGAAGAAATTGCGTGTTGCAAAACAAAAATATTTTCTGTCATAGCAAGTAAACTGTATCTTGAAGCATATGACAATTGTAATACTGTGCTAACAATGGATCTCAGTGCTTCATGTGTTAGGTTTACTAAATTTGACGTAAGAATCACCTGCTACTAAGTGTTCATAGTTTGGGAGAGATTCAACACAGCCAGTATCTTTTGTCGACATCAAGGTAGAGGACCATTATTGATTTCATTACCATAGTTAGTTATTCAGTTGTTATAACAACATATTTTCCCCATCATTTACTCAATACTGTTGGGACCTACCAATTCCCATGCTTTGAGTGTACCACAAACTTCTTTACATAAATCATTAGTTGGTTTAAAGTTTAATGAGGATATACGTGTTACGTTGTTTTATCTCTTTTCTAGCAACTGTTTTAATTCGTTTATGTGTGTTTCCTGTCATGGTGCGTCAACGACGTCATTTGGCTGAATATACAAATGTGATGCCTCAAGTCGCTATCCTACAGGAAAGTTTGACACGTGCTAGACTCTCTGGAAACTATATTGAAAGCAAGTTTCACTAACACCATTTTGATAGATTCATATTTTTTGTTTTCAACCAACTGCCTATGTTATAATGGAAAATTTAATGTCACAATTGCCCACTCGAAGTGTACTATGTCTAATATATATTTCTTTACATCTTAGGACGTAAAGACGTTTAGTTGGAAAAAGTGCTATATACGCGTTCGCCTATAGAGTAATGCCTCCTAAATTTTTGTTTGGTGAGGTCTCGAGGAAAGCCTCGAAGGTTAATTTGACGGTTGGTAAGAAGAAGAGGAGGAGGAAAGAGTTATCCTATTTACATATACAAAACCCTTCTTCAAGTTCATCCTGTAACTGGTATCCCATCAAAGTCAATGTCGATCATGAACTCGTTTGTGAACGATATCTTTAAGCTCATTGTTTCAGAAGCCAGCCGGCTATCTCACTACACCAAGAAGTCGACAATTTCAAGCCGAGAAGAGCAGACAGCAGTCTGATTGCTGTTGCCCAGTCGATTGGCAGAACACACTGTATCTCAAGGCACGAATGCAGTGACGAAGTACAATGGGTCTAAATATTTTGTCTGGAGTTTGTGAGTAAAGAACGCCGTGTTACAAAGACACGACCACATGTTTACAGAAGGTTTGGGAGAATGCACGAAGGCTGAAGCATCACTAACCCTCAGACTTGGACCTACTCCCGTTTATCGATTTCACAGACCTATGCCTTGTTCTGCCCTCCTAGTAGTCGAACATGAACTAGAACGGATCCCGAAAATAGGTTTTATTGAACCTGTGAACTCGGTTCGGAATGCACTAATAGTGCTGTTCAGGAAATCCAACAGCGCCGTTCAATTATGTGCAGACTACTCCGCTGGACTAAATGAAGCTTTAGAGTTTCTCCAGTATCTTATACCTTAACCTGAAGGTCTCTTCGCCAAGCTAAACGATGGCAAGTATTTTGCAAAATTGGAGTTATCAGACCCCTATTTACAAATTCCTGTAGCTGATGAAAGTAAAGATCTAACGATCAACACATACAAGGGGCTGTTCCGATGTAACCGACTGTCCTTCGAAGTTAAGACGGCACTCTATTTTCCAGCAAATTTTGGATACTATGTTGCAAGGCATTCCAGGAGCGGCGTCTTATTTGGACGATACCATAATCAGTAGAGCAGACAAAATGGACTTGTAGAAAACTCTTACTACTTACGCACTATGATCCAGCCCTTCCTATTGTGGTCGCAGCAAATGCGTCAGATTATGGAGTTGGAGTAATGATTTCGCATATCTACCCCGACGGATCTGAGAAAGCGACTGCACACTCTGCATGATCATTGACAACGACAGAAAAGAACTACAGCCGGATAGAGAAGGAAGCCATCTCCATTATGTTCGCTGTAAAAAGGTTTCACGAGATGCTGTTTGGCAGACAGTTTACGTTCCTAACAGACCACGAACCACTAATGGCTGTTTTTGGATCGAAGAAGGTTATCCCTGTTTATACAGCGAACCGTCTGCAACGATGGGCAACTACACTGCTGGGGTACGATTTCAAGATAAAGTATCAACCGACAACGGATTTCGGACAGGCGTATGTCCTCTCAAGATTAATTGGCTCCTATTCAAAACAAGATGTGCTTGTAGCTACCGTAGAAGCTAAGGCCGAAGTTCGCAGTGTTGACAGACGCAGTTTCTGGACTTCCATTCACATTCGAGGCCATTGAAGGAGCTAGCGAAAAGGATGATACGTTGAAGATCATTCGCCGTTTTATACTCAACAAGTTGCCTTCACTTCGACCCCATAAGGAGCTTTTACATTACTTTCCTCGGTGAGACTCCTTGACAATTGTCGATTCGTGCACCATCCTTGGCTACCGTACCGTTATCTTTAAAATTCCTCGACATCGAATCCAGAATTAGTTCCATAGCGAGCACCTAGTAATTGGTAAACTTAAGTCACTAGCTCAGAGATACACATGCTAGCCGTCAATGGACCGTGATATAGAACAAGAGTGTCGTAGCTGTTGGTCCTGTCTAGAAGCCACAAAGGGCCCGAGCAATAAGTCTTACGCAAGAGACTTTAAAGGGGGATATGTGTGGACAACCTCCGGGTGAACTCAAAGAAGCTCGGAAAGAGTTAAAAACATTCTACCCAATCATCTTTTGGAATAACATTTCAGAATCTTCCCGATTGGACAAATGCCAAAAACCACTGCACGCGGATTGGATGATTGTAATGATGATTTCGTTTTTACTAAAAAACTATAAATAGTTGAGAGTCTTGTACCATATTTGACACTGTTTAGAATAACATCTCTTCACACCCATCTTCTAACTTGCAACCTGAAGGGTTCTAGCGTCAGAGTGCTCAAGTAGTACGCAGTATGGTAAAAATCAAGCTTTAGATATAACAGTGTATACAATGTATAGGATTGATATCTAAGTGTGAATTTATGTTATTCGTTGTATTAGAATAAATTATCATTTTTATTATAATCAGCTTTATTCAATATTATCTTTTTGGTACAATATAGAATTCTCAGCGTAAAGTATTTCGACAAGTTTCCGTTTCTTTCTTCTTGGTCGGTCCTGGCGATAAATATTGAGTGATCGCCAGTTAGATGTTAGCAGTTCAGTAAATGAACATCTGAATAATGTGCATTCTTTTCGCTGTATATTGCCAGCAACCACATTGCCTCTTATTGAGTTTTTTGTAACTTTGACAACGAAAGGTTGTACACTTTTCAGAAACGCAGCAGAATAGGTTATGCGATTAATAAACATAATGATATATTAAAACAACCAAAAATAGATAACTTGTTGAAATATCTAGATGGCAGGAACAGGTAGCCCAGATGCTCAAGCAGGCCGCCCTTTATGTATTCCATCAAGCTTTCCACCAATTGACGTATTTTTTACTGATATTTACTATCTGTTGTATGAAGGATCGGTTAGAGAAAGCTCCAAGCTTGGATAGGTTGCCGGAATCTTTGTAGATAGTTATCTGATCCGATCTTGTTGATAATATTAATAATTCAGAGGCACCGAATGCTTGCTTATCAACTATTCCCTTAGTTATTTGCCACCATAGTCATTGCTAGAGAAACCCTTGACTGTATAGAATAGGCTGTACCGTTTAAGGAATTTTATAATTTTAATCCGATTTATACGCCTTATTAAATTAGAATCGTCTAAATTGTACAGAGTGAATGTGTGTTCTCATATAATTGAATACGGATAACTCAGAAACGCTTCGTACGCTATACAGAAGAACGTAGTCTGGTATAATCAAATAAATTTCGTTTCGTTAGTACTGCGTTCAAACCGTATATTGGGATTTCAGTCATAGCAGTATGGGTTTTTTAAGTTGTTTCCTTATAGTAGATCGACTGACACTCTAGTGCTTTAAATAGATTAATGTAAATCACTCAATATAATGATGAATAATGGACTGAGGAAAGCATGAATAGAGGAGAATCAACGAAAACGAAGTGTTTGACATCATTTAGAACTCTTGAAATTTTTCAGTGAAATACAATGTTTGGATACACAGATGAAATTTCGCTTCTATTGCTTGCAATTATGATTGCCATTTTTTAGTATTGTTTCTTTCGTAAATTCATTAGTGTAGCGCAAACGTTCCATATTCTCTAGACATCACGATGATTCAACATTTTTAAATCAAGAAAAATGACGAATTAACTATACGTGTATGCTGTTAGTCATATATAAAACTGTTGTTCATGAGGAAACGGAAATTCTGTCACACGGATTACATGTATGCGGACTCGTGTACACGTGTAAGAGCATGCATATATGTAAACTATTACAAGTAAGACCTAACTGACCTCTTGGTTTATAGTAATCATTAGAACCGTTGTGATCGTTACTCTACTTGAGTGTTTTTAATACTATTTATTTTGGAGTGTTATTTGTCATTCGGCTGTCAACCTTCAGACTAACAAGATAACCCCCAAACATTCGATACTTGATCACATAGGCACAACTGATTCAAATGTGATGAAACAATAAGAGACCAGGTCAACTTCTGGGATTTTTGGTAATAATGTATGTCTAATTACCCAAAAACCTAGAAAAAGCAAACAAGCCAGAGAGGTGGCTCAAAAGGAAAGCCGGAGGGATCTAAGTTAATCAAGAGGAGAAACGAAAACAAAACAAACAAATTTATACAGATTATGTTGAGCCACTGCACAAACCCACGTGCTTCTTCTTGTCAGCTGCTTTTATTTGCCTGCTCGTAACATCTAACTCCAACAAACTACAATGATTTCTTCCTCTTATGACGGAACCTAAGCAGTTCGCGAGAACCACCACCATCATGCAGACTGAAGGCCACGACAAGTCGAGTCGATCAACTATTTTATTCATATTTGTTACATGTGCAACGCGTATAACGGCAGACTTACACGATATCAGATGCTAGCAGTGGCCTGCTCAATTACCTGTCATAGCTCAGCTTACATCCTACCAATTCACAGGCTGAATTATAAGGCATGATCCATAAATTACATGCGCACAGCATGCTTCCCAAATTATTAAGTTTATAGTTGTTATAAAGTAGACTCGTATAGCGCTTGCTGTAAACCACGACCTTGAGGAGACGCGTACGTCAAGTTTGTTCTAGACGTCGGAAGTTACATAGCTGTGCCCTCAGAGCAAGATTCTGAAGAAAAGAAGAAAGAGAAACAGAAGAGCAGCAAGCCACTCGGATGTGAACGCCAAATGTTGCTTAATACTGTGTAGTAGAACAGATAGGGGTTGTGGCAAGCCCTTTTCACTACTGTATCATTTATCTAGTCATTTTAACTCAGATTCAATTCACTATGTTAATTTCGGTGTGTATGATCGAAAGTATGTCTGTACATTAACGCTTAAGCTATCTTCCTATTGGTCTCAATGTTCAGATAATCGATAATCTATCCACACCCGATTAACTCTCAAATATATATGGATTTTTTAACAGACTCACTCACACTCTCCCTGTTTCATCGTGTGCTTGCTCACCGAACGCTTGTGGATTATTATTATTCATTATCAATAAACTATCTCTATAACTGGTGTTCAGGCTTTTTAATAATCTCGAGTAAATTCGCAATTCTACTAGGAGATTAAGCCTATCTAAAATACTCAGTTACGGGATATTATTATTTGGAGTCAGATATTGAGGACATCATCTTCAACATTTTGGTGACCCGCCTTTAGAACGCGCACCATTTTCCTAGAAAGTCTGCTGCATTCTCCTCAAGAGTATCACAAAGAACTTCATATTGGAATTATTATTATAATAATTAACAATCCATTGACAGTCATAATAAATTCTCTCATAATATTTTCCCTTTGGAATTATTACTGTATATTCTCATACATATACCCAAAGTGACAATTTTTCTTTTCGGTGAGTATTATATATATTTCTTGTTGTTATTTTTGATTTCTCTTCATATTGTATATTACAATCCTCGGCTTATTATTACTATTGCTTCTTCGTATCATGGCACTTGATAACTCGCTAAGCCTTTCATCTAAATCTACTTCCGTGGGTGCCATCTCTGTACCTTTACCCATTTTTATTCCACGAAAGGCTGGACTCTGGTTTGCTCGTTTAGAAAGCTTTTTTGTAGCAAACAAAATCACAAACCAGAGTACGAAATTTAGTTATGCAAATTCACTGCTTCCAGATGACGTCATTGAACAAGTGCCGGATGTCATTTTTAAGCCGGATCCTGACTCACCATTCGATTGTCTAAAAAGAGAGGTCATTCGTGTCACATCTCTCACCGACCAACAGACAATTGATCAACTTTTAGCCAACGTGGAGCTAGGTGATATTACACCATCACAGTTAAAACGCCACATGACAAACTTATTAGGAAATCGTATAGTAGACAAACGTCTACTATATCAATTGTGGCTCAGACGTCTCCCTCAAAACATTCAACAGATACTTGCAATTGGAGACGAAGACGTCGATTTTGATAGGCTAGCAGACATAGCCGACAGAATTTACGAACGGTCCAAGACTCACCTTGTATCTCAAATCCAATCAAGCTCAGCTGACGAGATCGCCGAGTTACGACGATCAGTTGGTACCCTTACGAAACAGATAGCTCAGACCCAATTATTGAATGCCTCCCACAGCAAGCGTAGAGGAACATCCACAAGCCGTAGACGACGTAGTCCAAGCACTACTAGACACAACATTTGTTGGTACCATAGAACATATGGCAAACAAGCTAGAAAATGTACTACGCCTTGTAACTTTGCAAGCACACAGAAAAAGGAACGTCAAGACCGTAGGTTAATGACGACTGCACTCACTGACCACAACTTTCAAGACAGTCGTCTATTATATGTAACAGACAAAAGAACCGGCACACAGTTTTTAGTCGACACTGGGGCAGAGGTTAGTGTAGTACCACCTACTGCACTCGAGAAAAACACACCTGACCCCAAACTAAAACTACAAGCTGCAAACAAGTCTGACATCAAGACGTACGGCAAAAGGCGGTTGCAATTAAATTTCGGTCCTAAATCTAATTTTTCCTGGAGTTTCATCATAGCGGACATCCTCGTTCCTATAATCGGCATTGATTTTCTGCAATTCCACAAAATACTGGTAGACGTCAGAAATAGGAAACTTGTCCTTGCCGAACAGAGTAAGGAAATTAGGGGAATTATATCAAATGAGACTTCCATACATTTATTAGTTAAACCTTATCATGAGAACGATAAATACGTCAATTTACTTAATCAGTTTCCAGATTTATTACGACCGAGTTTCAAACACGACAAACCGACGCATACTGTCGTACACCACATAAAGACAGAGGGTCCACCTGTGTTCGCACGTCCAAGACGCCTTGATCCCTCTCGTCTGGCTATCGCAAAGAACGAATTCAACAAAATGATTGAGTTGGGCATCATACGCCCCTCCGATAGTCCGTGGGCATCACCGCTCCATATGGTACCTAAGAAAAACTCTTCCGAAGTTAGACCGTGCGGTGACTATAGAGCTCTCAACAGCCGGACCATACCAGATAGATATCCTCTCCCACATCTGCATGACTTCACTCATAGCCTATCTGACGTGTCGATCTTTTCGAAAATTGACCTCGTCCGTGCTTACCATCACATTCCAATTCATCCAGACGATGTTCCTAAAACAGCCATTACTACCCCCTTTGGACTATACGAATTCGTCCGTATGCCTTTCGGATTAAGGAATGCTGCACAAAGTTTCCAGCGTTTTATTGACCAAGTGGTACGGGGCTTACCGTTTGTGTATGCTTACGTAGATGACCTACTTATAGCAAGCAAAGATGAAAATGAACATCTAACTCATCTGAAAATGCTTTTTGAGAAGCTAAACGAGTATGGGTTAGCGGTCAATCCTGACAAATGTGAGTTCGGAAAACAAGCCCTCACCTTTTTAGGTCACGTACTTGATAAGCAAGGCATTAAACCAGTTCCTGAGGAAACACAAGCTATCAAAAATTATCCTTTGCCTGATTCATTCAAGAAACTACGACGTTTCCTTGGGATGATCAACTTTTACAGACGTTTTATCCCTAAATGTGCAGACTTAGCAAAACCACTAACTGATTTATTAAGGGGACGAGCTAAATCATTAGCAATGACACCGCAAGCAATTCAAGCATTTGATCAGTTGAAAAGCGCTTTAAGCACAGAGGCATTACTCGCACGACGAGAGGTTGATGCACCTTTAGCAATAATGACCGACGCTTCTAACGTAGCAGTAGGTGCTGTACTTCAGCAACGTGTCAATGAACAATGGCAACCCCTTGCATTTTTCTCAAAAAAGCTAAACGCAACGCAAACAAAATATAGCACATTCGGTAGAGAACTGTTGGCTATCTACTTAGCCATCAAACACTTTCGCTACATGTTAGAAGGCAATTCTTTCACGATATATACTGATCACAAACCCCTAACTAAGTCCTTGATGCACAATCATGATAAATATAGTCCGCGCGAAATTCGTCAACTAGAATTCATTTCACAATTTGCAGCTGATATACGCTATATTAAAGGCAATGCAAATGAGGCAGCAGATGCACTATCGAGATTAAATATCAATACCTTCTCGATCCCTGATATAGACTATCAATAAATGGCAAAGCATCAAAAGCTCGATACGGAGCTACAAAAGCTTTTGCAGTCTAAGGAAACGAAATTATTATTCCAAAACATCCCCATAAACAACAAGGACACCTTAACTTGTGATACCTCAACAGGTAAAACTCGCCCTTTTGTACCTTTCGGTATGAGACGAAATATTTTTGAGAAAAAACAGACAACTGTAAAACCGTCTAAACCTGCAGCAGAGCAAGCACCATTCAAACTACCTGCAACAAGCAACACTTCAAACCAAAGTTCAGCAGCAGCACAAACTACAACAAGATCAGGAAGAAGAGTACATTGGCCAGATAGGTATGTAGCAACCACTATATTTATCTAGACCAAATCCTGAGACTAATCTTATAACACATAAAAATCCTACTTTATTTTGATTACTATTTTTTTATTTATTGGCCCCACGGATCATCATTATGCTTACATTTTAACTTTATACAATTCATTAATGCTAAATATACACTTGTATATACATGATATGAAACGTTTCAACACACAAGCTGTTATTACAATTTTACGCTTACTCATCATATTGAGTTGTACTTTCATTTTTAAAACAGTTCCGTTCTTTATCTCTTTGTCGAACATAGATGTTAATCCAATTTTTTTTTTGCTACATAAAAACATCAATGTTCTGGATGGGAGCTTATGTGGCAAGCCCATTTCACTACTGTATCATTTATCTAGTCATTGTAACTCAGATTCAATTCACTATGTTAATTTCGGTGTGTATGATCGAAAGTATGTCTGTACATTAACGCTTAAGCTATCTTCCTATTGGTCTCAATGTTCAGATAATCGATAATCTATCCACACCCGATTAACTCTCAAATATATATGGATTTTTTAACAGACTCACTCACACTCTCCCTGTTTCATCGTGTGCTTGCTCACCGAACGCTTGTGGATTATTATTATTCATTATCAATAAACTATCTCTATAACTGGTGTTCAGGCTTTTTAATAATCTCGAGTAAATTCGCAATTCTACTAGGAGATTAAGCCTATCTAAAATACTTAGTTACGGGATTTTATTATTTGGAGTCAGATATAGAGGACATTAGCCTCAACAGGGTATGATAAATTAGATTAAATTCATAATATCTCTTGTTAGAGTGAAATGGAGTCAGAGGTTCCATATAAGAGAATGTGGTAATAAGGAACGATGAGTTGAGATGTTTAACAGGTTGGAGTAAGCTCACATGAAGGAAGGGAAGTCAAGGCTGGTACAAGGAAAGCGGTTTATTAGAAGGGAATATGCATATAGAGGGTGAAGTGTTAATAATTGTAATGACTATATCTTTTATTGTCTAATTTTTTCTTTCTTTTCTTTTTTTGTCCATCCGATGCCAGCCACACAATCCCAGTGTAAAAGTCCGAGTTAGCATGTTATAGGTTGTCTTAGTAGAATAGCTAATCCAGTATAAAAATGGAAACATGAGTGTGAGTGGTGAGCGTAGGAAGACAACCTATATCACATATTGATTGAGGTTTGAACATCTGGACTTCCTGTTTATTGCTCAAGATGACAATTATATACGATTCCACATTCAGCATGCCACTGGGGAATAACACATATATGTTAGAACCCAACTATTCTGAACTACATTGTTGTGTTTCATCTCAACCAAAATAGTGGTCAGCCACTCAGGAAAAGCGCATGCTTTTTATCAGAACTCACCTTATATCCTCTGAAACGCAACCCTCCTTGGAGATCTTCTACACTGGCAAGCATTTGCAAAATCATTATGGTTCATGAAACTTGTAATAGTTGACATATATTTCTACACATAATTTTGCGCCACAAAAGCACACCACGTGTGAACCAAATGGCTTGATGCTAACATCCTATAATTTGAAGCGGGTTCGAACTCTCCAAGGAATATCAGTTCCATTGAAATTGCAAGTCAGGCTGATAAACAGTGCCAACAATCAAGAAACCTAAGTCCAGCGTTTACTGCCGACTACCTCAAACCAGCTGACAGTTTGTCACAATGCCTGAATAGTACTGCGTGCGAAATAAAAGCACCCTAGTAACAAGAAGGGTGGCTAAAATTCGTTATATAAATTACATCTAGAGAAAATATTAGCAGCCTGTAAAAGGTAAAGTTACTTTGTCAAGTGTGGGAAGTGCTTCCTGTTCAATTTGAAAGCCAAGTGAGATAACGCTTCTCGAATAATAAACTTCGCTAGAATCTTTGTGTGAATATATTGGATACTAGGTACTCAGGATCAATGAAATACAGATTGAGAGATTCGTGTATACGCCAAAAATATGACATTGCTCTACCCACTAGTCACGCGACAGCAAGCGCATTATTGTGAAATTCTGTCGATCACAGCATTAAGACCTTCGGGACTAGATGTTGAACAAATAAGTAAGAATATTATTGAACACCCGCAAAACGATAACATGAATGTTTGAATAAATGCTTTTCGTTCATTTTTTTTAGTTTTCAAGTAGGTTAATTCTTTCTGTTTCACGGTAAGTGACTATAATTCTAGTTTGATATTTCAGGACCGCGTTTTTCGAACGGGAAGTTTAGTCCTAACGTGATTTGCATTTATCAAACTTTTGCTGTGTTCTTACGCAACAAAAGTACCATTTCAGTTCTAAAGAATGTATCCTGAGCTATACGTTCGGTAGATTATTTTTTTTTTTGAGTTTCACTATATTTAATAGTTACCTGTGGTTTTGCCTCAGCTTACTATTCGGTTTTTTTTTTGTTTTTCACGTATAGACTAGTTTCAGTTTATATCACTCGTTTTGTCCATTTTTGTCCGTTTTCAGTGTGCTTTTTAGTGTTTTTTTTAAAAGGTCCTAGGCTCTTGCAAGCATCTATAACATAATTTGCTTCAACACCGTCATGAAAAACTCATGCAAACGTCCGGGATGCCGTTTTGCTGTCACAACTGGCATGCAGTGCGACAACTGCAAAGGTTGGTTCCACGAAGCATGCACAGATCTGACAGCAACTGCTTACAACAGACTCAGCAAGTCAGAGCAAAAGTGGGTGTGTGTCACGTGCAACACAGACTCCGTAGTCTTGCTGAGTAACATCATTGTCCTACTGACAAGTCTTCGGAACAAGTTGTCAGTTAACTTGGAATACGATAGTAAAAAAACTGATATACAAACAAGAGAGTGCAACGGGCTCAAAAACAGGGATATCGATAGGTATTCCATCGATGGAGCATCCATGCACACTAACGACGACGTGTCGAGGCTCAGTACCATCATTACGTCGACGGTACTGAACTCCCTAGGCAAACTCGGGTCTCCCAGCTCAGGGTCCCCGAACACAACAGTGGTTGCCAAAAACCCTGCATGTGATTCGACCCACGTTAAGAGAGCCCAAAAGAACCAGGCATCACCGCCTAAGCCGAGCAACCCAAGAGTTGCTGCACGGAAAATAACTGGTAATTTAGTCGCACAGTCTACCCCCAAGACTGTTCGTCCGGTCAATAAAGAGCCCATGATTCATAAACGCACACTGACCTCCAAACAACAAGTTACTAAACCTGAACCCATCGTGAAACCTGGTAAATTAACAACAGTTCGTGACGATTCTCTCATTATCATGAACCTCGTTGACAAGCCTGATCTTCCTCTCAGTCTGCAGGACAAAAACGACAGGATGCTCTGGGGTGAATTGAACAAGAAGCTCGAACTTCCTAGAATAGAGCCTTTGACGGTCACCCGGCTCACTCGAGGAAAGGATTCTAAGCATCTAAATCACCCGAGGCTTCTCCGAGTAACACTTAAGGCTGCTACCGACGTAGAGGACGTCTTGCTAGCAAGCCACTTGCTGAAATCAGATGGTAACGTAAGAATACTGCCCGACATACCGTACTCTGAGCGCAGTATCATACGAAACGTCCCTAAAGAATCTCGTGAGAAGTTTTTCCGCGGAAGAAACATAATTGTCCAAGGTATACCGGAAAATGTAGACCCTACTCAATCAAATTCTGACATCAGGGAATGGAAATTCATCAAACAGTCCTTGAGGCTCAAACACATACTGACTCAGCATGTGACGAGACTAGCCAAGAAGGACGGTGATCTTAGACCCCGTCTAATGAAGATAACCTTCCCATCTTCCCACATGGCGGCTGCAGTTCTGGAAGCATTTCGTGCTAATAGACGTCGATTGCCACCTGGAATCCACATGCACCCGGATAGGCCATACGAAGTTAGGACCAAGAACAAAGACAAGTTGGAGCTGACCATTCCACTTGTGGACTGTCTAAACGATAAAAAAACGTGTAAAGGACAGGGCCTACCACCTCGGCAAACCTCACATAGGTGGGCTACCTGTCCATTCACATAAGGTTCATACAGAAAAACAGGACGAAGCTCACGCGTTCCAAATTGAAAGCATAAACTGCTTATATATGAACGCCGCGAGTCTACCAAACAAACTGGATGAACTACGTGAACTAAGCAACGCTAATAAGGCCCATCTGATAGGAATATCTGAAACCTGGATATCTTCTCAGTTCTCGGACCAAGAGTTAGCATTGCCTGGGATGACTTTGTTCCGCAACGACAGAAAAACAGGAATTGGGGGCGGAGTAGCCATATACATAAGCTCTTGCTTGGAGGTGCACCAGGTTCACAACCTCGAGTTTAACAATCTTGAGGAATCCATATGGTGCTCTGTAAGATTGTCTAGTACTTCCAGGTGTCTAGTCGGAGTCATTTACAGGAAGCCAACTGCCGACACCGAGTACGATAGTCGTATGCTGGAAGGACTATCCCGCTCTATCCGTCTCGGTTTCACACACATCCTGATTCTAGGGGACTTTAATCTCCCTAGAGTCAACTTCGCGGAACACACGTACACTGGAGGCGACAACTCAATTGAAGCTCGGTTCTTCAACCTCATCGATGACTTGGGCTTATATGAAAATGTGAGGTCGGCAACTCGTTGGAGAAACAGTCAGACACCATCGCGCTTAGACTGTGTATTCACTAACGAAGAATTCCTAGTCGACAACCTCTCAATCCTGGCTCCTCTGGGAAAAAGCGATCATGCCGTCATAGCCTTCAGTTTTGTCATCAAAACTAAGCTAAGGTATCCCAACAATAATTTGCGTTGGAATTTTAAACGGCTGAATGTGCCAGCTCTACATGACTATCTACAACAGGTGGTTTGGGATGTTCACCCTCAAATCGATGTGGATGGTCATTGGGACTTCTTACTGCACACGCTCTTATGTGCTACAGACCATTCAGTTCCTCAAACGGTTCCCAAAAGCTTCAAGCCACCTACAGTAATCAAGAACCGTACCCTTCGCCTCCTAAGCCGCAAACGGCACTGTTGGGCGGAATACAAACGAACTAATAACGATGGAGCGTATAGGCAATACAAACATATCAGGAACACATGCACGAAGGCTATAAGAGAAGACAGGCTTCAGTACCAAACAAAGCTTATGGACAAATTCGCCTCTAACCCTAGAAGCCTATTCCGTTATGCAGCCTCTCTTCGTCAAGCCAAAACAGGAGTTTCTCAACTGCTAGGTCTTAACGGCCCGACCAACAACGATGGCGACGCCGCTAACCTTCTGGCGGCCCATTACTCTCAAACATTTCAACCGGCTGACATCAACTTTATTGACGACAGTCTCATCTCCAACTCCACAGGACTTTCTGAAGTGGACCTAAGCGCTGACTTGGTGTTCCGGAAATTGCAGCACTTAAGACTTGACACTTCTCCTGGCCCGGATATGGTTCATCCTGCCATACTGAGGGAGGCAGCCTCAATCCTGGCAACGCCGCTTAGCGTGATGTTTTCACACTCGCTTAGCCGAGGCAAATTACCGGAAAACTGGAAGTTGGATCACATCACACCAATTTTCAAAGGTGGTCGACGCAATGAACCTTCAAGTTATCGGCCGGTGGCTCTTCTGTCATTACCTTCAAAACTCATGGAGTCCCTGATATGCGACGGTTTAAATGACTATCTACTGTCCTTAAATTTCTTCTCACCCCAACAGCATGGTTTCAGGAAGGGTTACTCTTGTATAACCAACCTGCTGACTGCGGTGGACAGATGGACAAGCATCCTCGATTGCAAGGGAAAGGTTGATGTCATTTACCTTGATTTCTCAAAAGCTTTTGATAAGGTTAACCACTTGTGTCTTATCAACAAGCTCAAACGACTAGGTATCAAACCACCTCTAATCGATTGGCTTACTTCATACCTAAAAAATCGACACTTTAAGGTTAGGGTTAATTTCACTTTATCTCAGGCTATGGAATGTCCTAGTGGGGTCCCCCAGGGCTCAGTACTAGGGCCTCTTCTCTTCTTGATCTACATAAATGATCTTCCTCAACAGGTAACGTCAGACTTACTACTTTTTGCCGACGACGTGAAACTTTGGAGAGAGATACGCAACCAAGACGATACACAGGCACTTCAGGAGGATCTGACGCGACTTCAAAGTTGGGCAGACGATAACGGACTTACCTTTAACACTTCAAAGTGTAAAGTAGTCCATCTGCGACATGTCGCAAACTACAGTTACAACTTAGGAAACTCCTCTCTAGTAGTATCCCAAGTCGAAAAAGATTTAGGAGTCCTGGTGCCCCATGACTTAAAGTCTTACGCTAACTGTGATAAAAATGCCTTCCGAGCAAACCTTGCACTGGTAACGTTGAAGCGCATTTTTGGACAGTTTGACGGACGAACTTTCCATGCAACCTTCAATAGTTTCATCCGTCCCCATTTAGAGTACGGAAACATAGTACTCCCCCCCTCACTCCATAAGGACAAGGTCACTTTGGAGCGTATCCAACGGCGAGCTACGAAATCAGTTCGAGGACTCAAATCTAAGCCTTACGAAGAACGCCTCCGTTCACTAGACCTTTACCCACTAGAATATAGGCGTCTTAGAGGTGATTTACTAATGGCTTATAGTATTCTTAACACTTCTGGACATCCTCTTAAACACCTACTTAAGCTTAGTTCGAATAATAATCTAAGGGGTAACACCCAGAAACTGGAAACACAACATAGCAAGACGGAATGTAGACACAACTTCTACTCCTTAAGAGTTGTCAAAAGCTGGAATTCGCTGCCGGCCGAGCTAGTCCAAGCGACTTCTCAGGAGTCCTTCAAGAGGCAACTTGACCTATTCTTAAGGACCAAGGACAGCATCACATTATGATTTACCAATTTCTTTTCCTTTTTTATTGTTAACATACCTAGGTTCCTGCCTGGAGGATTTGGTGATCCCCTGCTACTAGACACGGAAGCCTGTTAAGCGAAAGCTTCTTCTATTCCCTCCACAACCATTTGAACCATTTGAATTCTGGACATTAGTTACTGTGACGAGTTTGAAGTCAAGGACGCGTGAGCGCCTGGTATCATATGTTTGTTGTTTTGTTGATTTATGGTTATTCTGAATAGTGTTCCCTCTATCTTGAAAAAATTTCGTACATCCTAAACAATTTTCGAGTGAATAGTCTATGAATAATGTACTTAGGCGTATGTCTTGTGATTTATGTATCAAATACCTTAAAAACAAACTGAAAACTTTGAGGTAGACAAACGGATGTGCCAAGTATATACTATATACACTACGGTCAGAAACACCACATTCCTAAACGTGCTATATGTTTCGACAACAAGTTTAGTGTTTCTCACCTAGGACTCTTAATAAAACTACCAAGCATCAAGGTTCAGATAGATAATTTCAGGTTTGCGGTAAGAAAAAAAGGCAAATAAGAGTTATGATAAAGGGAAAAAGCAAACAAAGAATAAGGAAAATTAATGAAACGGGAAGTGCAATAATAAGATAGATCTTCATTTGCCTTCTGCATCAAGTTGGTTGACACTTTTCCCCTTTATACCTGCATTTTTGCTTCCCTTTCATTTTTACAAGTATACATCATAATTAGATCATGTCACCTGAGGTTTCCAACGATTGGTTGAGGTTGTTCCAGGAAGTGTGCATCTCACATGACATGAATAAACATTCAGTAGCTCCATGTACTGATGATAAGACCTAACTTCAGCACCGCTACCCTTTTTGATCTGTTACTAAACCTACAACTGCTAGCCAGTTTAGATCAGACACTTCTCGATATATTGATAACCTATCAAATATATCTTCAAAATTCTGACTTCTGATTTTACTGCGCGGGCACGATTCGATTATAAGTGTTACAGACTAAGATGTTATCAAACTTTGAATACTTGTGTCATATTCGAATTTTTTAATCTGATGTCGCATGCGCCGTATTGTTAGGTTAGGTGATTAGGGCTAGTCAGCAGGTCTCATGCTAGTTGGCACTAGTCGTTAAGCTGTACTTGCAATCTTGAGGGAATTAATAACATTCGTACCATTCAAACCGTCACCAAGTTTCACACGATGTGAACCGAATGCCATAGTGCTAACATCCCATACTGTGAAGAGGGTTCGAAAACACCAGAAATCAGTCCTATTGAAATTGCAGGTACGGCTGATAAACAGCGCCAACAATCAAAAAACCAGACAGAACAGACGGAAGAAAATAAATATGAATGAAATGAGAAATGCAATAATAACATAGATCTTCATTTGCCTTCTGCATCAAGTTGGTTGACACTTTTCCCCTTTATACCTGCATTTTTGCTTCCCTTTCATTTTTACAAGTATACATCATAATTAGATCATGTCACCTGAGGTTTCCAACGATTGGTTGAGGTTGTTCCAGGAAGTGTGCATCTCACATGACATGAATAAACATTCAGTAGCTCCATGTACTGATGATAAGACCTAACTTCAGCACCGCTACCCTTTTTGATCTGTTACTAAACCGTGTAACATTGCGCCCTTAACTGTACAGGAGTAACGTGTTTTAAGACACCTTTAGATACCTAGGGTTGATGTCTTCATCTTCCGACTTGTCTACTACTCTGTGCTTGACTCTAACACTGCTACTCAGTGGTTCCATAAGAAGCGACAAAAGTCTCAAAACAAATAATCAAATGCTTACAACTAACTCATTTAATCAACTTCTTAACATTTTCATTTACTGTTGTAAAACTACCCAGGGTGTAAAAAGTACGGAGTAAAGTCACCTTTCAATTTCAAAGACAGGTCTCATCTGTGCAGCAATTGAAACAAGACAGTAATTTCCAAGCGCACAAAACCAGCGTTTCTTCCGTCAACGACCATCATCTTATAACCAAAATTGGGTTTTTCTCCGGGTCCTTAGGTAACATGACCCCTACATTGTCTAAGACGCTCTCTTATTTGTAAAAAGTCGGTGAACGATAGCTAACTCATAAATAGATTTTGTGCGATTCCCATGGTATCATTGAGACATAACATGCACAAAGCAGAAGGGTAGAAGGAAATATCAATGTTGAGGTATCACACTATCCATAACCTACTTCAAACTAATAAGCTACTTCTAGAGTTTAGTGCAACACTGAAAATGAAGCGACATAATCTCATCAATGGATACGAAGAAGTACTCAAGGGAACAAATGTCCTATTGAGTTAGTTTATAAAGGTTGCCTCTTCTGACTACTTTCTGCTCTGAAATTGATGCCACACAGTTGTCTAACATCTCTTAGTGCATTTCGGCTCGCTGATTAGAGTCAATGAGACCTCCTGAGACACTATCATGTATGGTAAAGTAAGAGCTTGTCCCCCTCCTACCAGAAAAGACCTACATAACAAATCAGAAGGCCATCAAATTGAATAACTGTCTCAGGAAAGTAACGTATTTTGTTCATTCTGCACTTAAATTTATCACAAGTCAACTCCATATCATACGTTAAAATATAGACTGTTGGAATGCCTGATTCGATCTTGATCGAATGCTAATGTTAAAGGTGCAAAAATCATTACACATGATCATTAAACTAGTTGTCTGAGTCCTAAAACCGAACGACAATTATACGGACGACTGGGGACACACTAATTATACTGTGGTCCTTTAATAAAATAAAACTGCTTTAATACAGAAGACAACTAGGAGCAACATGATTCAACACAATCTACCAGACAATAAAGGATTAATCAAAGGTAAAAACATTATAAGAAAGTCAAACAGTTGTGACTACTGAATGTGAGGCTAGCTGCCTGTAGTTATGAAAGAGACTAAATTCACGATATTTAAAAACTCACTTGAAGAAGCACATATTTAAAGGCACTTAGTGGATTCAAATTATTGCTCTTCATGAGCTGGTTCATCTTCTCAGAAGTACGCATCACTGCAAATTACAAAACATTGTTATACATTGTCGCATTATACAGCACATGATAACATTAAGTAGCATCTACTGCAAATCTGACAAAAAGTAGAGGTGTTTACAATCATTTTTGTACAGCCAAGATGATGTTGTTTACTTGACAAACAGACAACTATTTCATTGGTTTTCGTCATGTAGACGTTCACATGTTAAAACCCAGTACTACGACGTCTTTTACATATCTTTTGACTCAAAGGTCGAATGGGACAATAACTGTTGGCTTTTGTTTGTAAATGGTGGTCGTGTTATACTAATAGTGAAGTGGGCTAGTTTTAGAGTGGAGAATTATAGTGTATATTTAGTAATCATCAGCTTAAAACTTGCATGTAAACCTGCAACTCTTGCATTTTCTTCTACTCTTTATAATTTAATTGTGTGAATATTGCAGCTTGTTTTTCTCCCCTTTCGTGCTTTAGGTCGCTTTTCATCGTTTTCTTTAATGGTAATTCGTCTCCGATCATCAGTTTTCTGTTAGCAACATTTATAAATCACAAGGACATGATTCGGCTCAGTAGAATAACGAAAATGTTTTCAGAAACAGTCTTCATTCAGAAGACAAGTTCTGTTCCTTCGATAACAAGAAAACTTTCTACTAACATTTGCCTATCAGCTCCTTCTGATTGTGCCCTTCCTGAGCCTCCGTTGCCACCTAACAAAGAAGCCATTTTGAATACTTTGGGTGAACCAACTCTTTCCTCTCTGGGTTTGAATAGCTATTGGCCTTCGGGTTGGTATCAATGCTTGTTGGAGACTCTACATGTGAACCTAGATTTACCATGGTGGGGCGCTATTGCGGCTTGTAAGTTGCAATTTGTAGTTTTTATCTTTTGAGTAAGTAGTATGTTCATGATCATCCATTTAAAATAATAAATCCAAAAACCTTTGCTGCATGAACTAATCACATTTGTGAGATAATTGTGGAAGAAATTGCGTGTTGCAAAACAAAAATATTTTCTGTCATAGCAAGTAAACTGTATCTTGAAGCATATGACAATTGTAATACTGTGCCAACAATGGATCTCAGTGCTTCATGTGTTAGGTTTACTAAATTTGACGTAAGAATCACCTGCTACTAAGTGTTCATAGTTTGGGAGAGATTCAACACAGCCAGTATCTTTTGTCGACATCAAGGTAGAGGACCATTATTGATTTCATTACCATAGTTAGTTATTCAGTTGTTATAACAACATATTTTCCCCATCATTTACTCAATACTGTTGGGACCTACCAATTCCCATGCTTTGAGTGTACCACAAACTTCTTTACATAAATCATTAGTTGGTTTAAAGTTTAATGAGGATATACGTGTTACGTTGTTTTATCTCTTTTCTAGCAACTGTTTTAATTCGTTTATGTGTGTTTCCTGTCATGGTGCGTCAACGACGTCATTTGGCTGAATATACAAATGTGATGCCTCAAGTCGCTATCCTACAGGAAAGTTTGACACGTGCTAGACTCTCTGGAAACTATATTGAAAGCAAGTTTCACTAACACCATTTTGATAGATTCATATTTTTGTTTTCAACCAACTGCCTATGTTATAATGGAAAATTTAATGTCACAATTGCCCACTCGAAGTGTACTATGTCTAATATATATTTCTTTACATCTTAGGACGTAAAGACGTTTAGTTGGAAAAAGTGCTATATACGCGTTCGCCTATAGAGTAATGCCTCCTAAATTTTTGTTTGGTGAGGTCTCGAGGAAAGCCTCGAAGGTTAATTTGACGGTTGGTAAGAAGAAGAGGAGGAGGAAAGAGTTATCCTATTTACATATACAAAACCCTTCTTCAAGTTCATCCTGTAACTGGTATCCCATCAAAGTCAATGTCGATCATGAACTCGTTTGTGAACGATATCTTTAAGCTCATTGTTTCAGAAGCCAGCCGGCTATCTCACTACACCAAGAAGTCGACAATTTCAAGCCGAGAAGAGCAGACAGCAGTCTGATTGCTGTTGCCCAGTCGATTGGCAGAACACACTGTATCTCAAGGCACGAATGCAGTGACGAAGTACAATGGGTCTAAATATTTTGTCTGGAGTTTGTGAGTAAAGAACGCCGTGTTACAAAGACACGACCACATGTTTACAGAAGGTTTGGGAGAATGCACGAAGGCTGAAGCATCACTAACCCTCAGACTTGGACCTACTCCCGTTTATCGATTTCACAGACCTATGCCTTGTTCTGCCCTCCTAGTAGTCGAACATGAACTAGAACGGATCCCGAAAATAGGTTTTATTGAACCTGTGAACTCGGTTCGGAATGCACTAATAGTGCTGTTCAGGAAATCCAACAGCGCCGTTCAATTATGTGCAGACTACTCCGCTGGACTAAATGAAGCTTTAGAGTTTCTCCAGTATCTTATACCTTAACCTGAAGGTCTCTTCGCCAAGCTAAACGATGGCAAGTATTTTGCAAAATTGGAGTTATCAGACCCCTATTTACAAATTCCTGTAGCTGATGAAAGTAAAGATCTAACGATCAACACATACAAGGGGCTGTTCCGATGTAACCGACTGTCCTTCGAAGTTAAGACGGCACTCTATTTTCCAGCAAATTTTGGATACTATGTTGCAAGGCATTCCAGGAGCGGCGTCTTATTTGGACGATACCATAATCAGTAGAGCAGACAAAATGGACTTGTAGAAAACTCTTACTACTTACGCACTATGATCCAGCCCTTCCTATTGTGGTCGCAGCAAATGCGTCAGATTATGGAGTTGGAGTAATGATTTCGCATATCTACCCCGACGGATCTGAGAAAGCGACTGCACACTCTGCATGATCATTGACAACGACAGAAAAGAACTACAGCCGGATAGAGAAGGAAGCCATCTCCATTATGTTCGCTGTAAAAAGGTTTCACGAGATGCTGTTTGGCAGACAGTTTACGTTCCTAACAGACCACGAACCACTAATGGCTGTTTTTGGATCGAAGAAGGTTATCCCTGTTTATACAGCGAACCGTCTGCAACGATGGGCAACTACACTGCTGGGGTACGATTTCAAGATAAAGTATCAACCGACAACGGATTTCGGACAGGCGTATGTCCTCTCAAGATTAATTGGCTCCTATTCAAAACAAGATGTGCTTGTAGCTACCGTAGAAGCTAAGGCCGAAGTTCGCAGTGTTGACAGACGCAGTTTCTGGACTTCCATTCACATTCGAGGCCATTGAAGGAGCTAGCGAAAAGGATGATACGTTGAAGATCATTCGCCGTTTTATACTCAACAAGTTGCCTTCACTTCGACCCCATAAGGAGCTTTTACATTACTTTCCTCGGTGAGACTCCTTGACAATTGTCGATTCGTGCACCATCCTTGGCTACCGTACCGTTATCTTTAAAATTCCTCGACATCGAATCCAGAATTAGTTCCATAGCGAGCACCTAGTAATTGGTAAACTTAAGTCACTAGCTCAGAGATACACATGCTAGCCGTCAATGGACCGTGATATAGAACAAGAGTGTCGTAGCTGTTGGTCCTGTCTAGAAGCCACAAAGGGCCCGAGCAATAAGTCTTACGCAAGAGACTTTAAAGGGGGATATGTGTGGACAACCTCCGGGTGAACTCAAAGAAGCTCGGAAAGAGTTAAAAACATTCTACCCAATCATCTTTTGGAATAACATTTCAGAATCTTCCCGATTGGACAAATGCCAAAAACCACTGCACGCGGATTGGATGACTGTAATGATGATTTCGTTTTTACTAAAAAACTATAAATAGTTGAGAGTCTTGTACCATATTTGACACTGTTTAGAATAACATCTCTTCACACCCATCTTCTAACTTGCAACCTGAAGGGTTCTAGCGTCAGAGTGCTCAAGTAGTACGCAGTATGGTAAAAATCAAGCTTTAGATATAACAGTGTATACAATGTATAGGATTGATATCTAAGTGTGAATTTATGTTATTCGTTGTATTAGAATAAATTATCATTTTTATTATAATCAGCTTTATTCAATATTATCTTTTTGGTACAATATAGAATTCTCAGCGTAAAGTATTTCGACAAGTTTCCGTTTCTTTCTTCTTGGTCGGTCCTGGCGATAAATATTGAGTGATCGCCAGTTAGATGTTAGCAGTTCAGTAAATGAACATCTGAATAATGTGCATTCTTTTCGCTGTATATTGCCAGCAACCACATTGCCTCTTATTGAGTTTTTTGTAACTTTGACAACGAAAGGTTGTACACTTTTCAGAAACGCAGCAGAATAGGTTATGCGATTAATAAACATAATGATATATTAAAACAACCAAAAATAGATAACTTGTTGAAATATCTAGATGGCAGGAACAGGTAGCCCAGATGCTCAAGCAGGCCGCCCTTTATGTATTCCATCAAGCTTTCCACCAATTGACGTATTTTTTACTGATATTTACTATCTGTTGTATGAAGGATCGGTTAGAGAACGCTCCAAGCAAACTGTATATTTGATATTACCAGACATCTGTTAGCCTGATTCCCGTTCCCAGACCTCGCGTCTCCAACGGGTACTTAGTATGACGTAAAATGTAGTGATAGGAATAGTATTTGCGATGCCTATGTAGTCTTGCGGTAGTTTTACACAATTTTCGGGATATGATGTGAATTAACACTTTGGAAGCAATCGGAAACAGAAATATACCCCCATTATTGTCTCATAATTTACATAAGGTATTTTAAAGTTAGGTACGATAATCGCTTCATCTCACCACGCGTCCCAAATCTTCCAAAACAATTCATCTATTATGGGGTTATGAAAGCCGTTGAATTTCATCTAATTCATGAACTCATCTAAGCTAGATCACCACTGAAAGAGTGAAGGTACTGGACAACCGTTTCGTCCTATTGTGGGGCCATTCAGCAGTGTGCACCCACGACTCTGCATTCAGGAACCGAAACCAGGTCCTTTCGTTTCACGTGAACACCTAGCCTATGTACCACTGAACGGTGTTAATGTCTAACTTTAATCAATCCACAATATTGCACGACCAACTCCGGTCGCCTTTGGTTCATGATTTCCATGAAATTCAACAATCTCCACAACCCTTCACGGGCAATTATCACGTGCTCACTGGTGACTAACTCTGACAGGAAATTTCCAGAGTTCTAGTGAGAAACCGTGACCAAAACAGCTAAACTGTGTGGTATGGAGCCGTTATGCAACGAAAATTTTAGTTTGATCGTAATTTCAATACAGTCCAGCTTAAATTTCGCCTCCACCCTGAAAAAGACCCGAAGCTAGGTTGCTTATGCATGCATATGACGCCTCGGTAAATGGAGTCCCTTACGGAAATCCATTATATCCAGTTCGATATTATTCATCAGTCACAGAACACTTAACAGTTTGACCAAAGAAGCGACTTACACCAAGTCGCAAACCCAGTATTTCGATTTTGTACTGATTTGAGTTTTTTAAACATTATATTTCTCTTAGGGCTTGTCAATGTTATATTTCTTCCACAAAACGCTCTTTCCGCTCATCATAGACTCTTTCGAAAGTTAATAATTGACTTAATATCAAGACTACATACTTTTTCAGTGACATGGAGCTCGAACAAGTTGGAATAATTTCCAGAGGTCATCAGATGGAGTTGACGCTTCCAAATTCTTGCCACCCTACAACCGCCTGGTAGCACATTACTGACGCCCGTATCGGTGGTTGGTACAATCAGAAATAGGTTTTTATTTATACACTGCTGCATACAGTGGGCCATGCTTCTTGACATTAATTAATCACGTGAATAACTCCCTATATGAACGGACACCCAACATATATATTCAAGGTTTATACAGAACCACAAGATTTGTTGAAAAAAGCTTATTTAGACCATTTGGTCAATAATACGTATGAAAAAGATTTTATATTGCTGCATACAAAAATCTGATTGGCAAAGTTTCTAAGAGTAGGACCCGTAAAATTTATTTTCCATACGAGCACTAATAAACTCCATTCTAGCTGTAGCCCACTTCACTATTAGTATAACACGACCACCATTTACAAACAAAAGCCAACAGTTATTGTCCCATTCGACCTTTGAGTCAAAAGATATGTAAAAGACGTCGTAGTACTGGGTTTTAACATGTGAACGTCTACATGACGAAAACCAATGAAATAGTTGTCTGTTTGTCAAGTAAACAACATCATCTTGGCTGTACAAAAATGATTGTAAACACCTCTACTTTTTGTCAGATTTGCAGTAGATGCTACTTAATGTTATCATGTGCTGTATAATGCGACAATGTATAACAATGTTTTGTAATTTGCAGTGATGCGTACTTCTGAGAAGATGAACCAGCTCATGAAGAGCAATAATTTGAATCCACTAAGTGCCTTTAAATATGTGCTTCTTCAAGTGAGTTTTTTAAATATCGTGAATTTAGTCTCTTTCATAACTACAGGCAGCTAGCCTCACATTCAGTAGTCACAACTGTTTGACTTTCTTATAATGTTTTTACCTTTGATTAATCCTTTATTGTCTGGTAGATTGTGTTGAATCATGTTGCTCCTAGTTGTCTTCTGTATTAAAGCAGTTTTATTTTATTAAAGGACCACAGTATAATTAGTGTGTCCCCAGTCGTCCGTATAATTGTCGTTCGGTTTTAGGACTCAGACAACTAGTTTAATGATCATGTGTAATGATTTTTGCACCTTTAACATTAGCATTCGATCAAGATCGAATCAGGCATTCCAACAGTCTATATTTTAACGTATGATATGGAGTTGACTTGTGATAAATTTAAGTGCAGAATGAACAAAATACGTTACTTTCCTGAGACAGTTATTCAATTTGATGGCCTTCTGATTTGTTATGTAGGTCTTTTCTGGTAGGAGGGGGACAAGCTCTTACTTTACCATACATGATAGTGTCTCAGGAGGTCTCATTGACTCTAATCAGCGAGCCGAAATGCACTAAGAGATGTTAGACAACTGTGTGGCATCAATTTCAGAGCAGAAAGTAGTCAGAAGAGGCAACCTTTATAAACTAACTCAATAGGACATTTGTTCCCTTGAGTACTTCTTCGTATCCATTGATGAGATTATGTCGCTTCATTTTCAGTGTTGCACTAAACTCTAGAAGTAGCTTATTAGTTTGAAGTAGGTTATGGATAGTGTGATACCTCAACATTGATATTTCCTTCTACCCTTCTGCTTTGTGCATGTTATGTCTCAATGATACCATGGGAATCGCACAAAATCTATTTATGAGTTAGCTATCGTTCACCGACTTTTTACAAATAAGAGAGCGTCTTAGACAATGTAGGGGTCATGTTACCTAAGGACCCGGAGAAAAACCCAATTTTGGTTATAAGATGATGGTCGTTGACGGAAGAAACGCTGGTTTTGTGCGCTTGGAAATTACTGTCTTGTTTCAATTGCTGCACAGATGAGACCTGTCTTTGAAATTGGAAAGGTGACTTTACTCCGTACTTTTTACACCCTGGGTAGTTTTACAACAGTAAATGAAAATGTTAAGAAGTTGATTAAATGAGTTAGTTGTAAGCATTTGATTATTTGTTTTGAGACTTTTGTCGCTTCTTATGGAACCACTGAGTAGCAGTGTTAGAGTCAAGCACAGAGTAGTAGACAAGTCGGAAGATGAAGACATCAACCCTAGGTATCTAAAGGTGTCTTAAAACACGTTACTCCTGTACAGTTAAGGGCGCAATGTTACACGGTTTAGTAACAGATCAAAAGGGTAGCGGTGCTGAAGTTAGGTCTTATCATCAGTACATGGAGCTACTGAATGTTTATTCATGTCATGTGAGATGCACACTTCCTGGAACAACCTCAACCAATCGTTGGAAACCTCAGGTGACATGATCTAATTATGATGTATACTTGTAAAAATGAAAGGGAAGCAAAAATGCAGGTATAAAGGGGAAAAGTGTCAACCAACTTGGTGCAGAAGGCAAATGAAGATCTATGTTATTATTGCATTTCTCATTTCATTCATATTTATTTTCTTCCGTCTGTTCTGTCTGGTTTTTTGATTGTTGGCGCTGTTTATCAGCCGTACCTGCAATTTCAATAGGACTGATTTCTGGTGTTTTCGAACCCTCTTCACAGTATGGGATGTTAGCACTATGGCATTCGGTTCACATCGTGTGAAACTTGGTGACGGTTTGAATGGTACGAATGTTATTAATTCCCTCAAGATTGCAAGTACAGCTTAACGACTAGTGCCAACTAGCATGAGACCTGCTGACTAGCCCTAATCACCTAACCTAACAATACGGCGCATGCGACATCAGATTAAAAAATTCGAATATGACACAAGTATTCAAAGTTTGATAACATCTTAGTCTGTAACACTTATAATCGAATCGTGCCCGCGCAGTAAAATCAGAAGTCAGAATTTTGAAGATATATTTGATAGGTTATCAATATATCGAGAAGTGTCTGATCTAAACTGGCTAGCAGTTGTAGGAGAAGTTGAACACAGCGTTCCCACTCGTGATCTGGTGTGAATGCGTGACCGAGCGCCTTCAGGCTAGGTGAGACCAGTAAAACTAATGTGGTCAGCATCAAACGTTGAAGACTTTCAGAGCTATTTATTTTAGGGATTAATTTACCGTTGCAAACTATTGGTCACACTGTATTTTGGTGGATTGAATTCAATGAGTGTTAAAAAGCCGGTCGATTATAAAACCGGTAACTACTAATTGATCAATCAGTCGTAGTGTTCTCCTCAATGTTGACTGTTTTTATGTCCGAAGTAAAGTTCAGTATTACTGGTTTCATTAGTGTTAGTTTTCAATCTTTCGTATAGTTCTTCCTTTGATGCATCATTTAATCTTATATGGTTTGATTGATTACATATTTTTGTGTACACAAAAATTTATGATAAACCAATATTGATGATTGCTTTGATCTTTCTTACCACTGATAATGTAATGCTTTCATTTGCTCACAAAGTAGTTGGTTGGCTTAATAAGATTACGTAAATTTCTGATAACTAATTGCTGTTTGTCGTGCACTTACCTGTGTTGTTGCTTAACATCTACAATGAACAGTACAATTAATTTAATTGAGAATCGATTTCAGTGTAATTTAACTATATTTTACCCATTGTATTTTATTTTCTCGAATGATGTTTTATCTTTTACTCTCCTAGGCCCCAATTTCCCTTTCCGTTTTCACAGGAATTCGAGGTTTGGTGAACCTCCCAGTAACTAGCTTGCAGACTGGTGGTACTGCTTGGTTTACTGACTTAACAGCATCCGATCCCTATTGCATCCTACCATTTCTCTCCATGAGTTTACTCATGCTGACATTTGAGGTAAAAGTATCATTATACTTCACTTTTCATCTTTCTAAATATTTCTTTTTTTTGACCTGACGAACACGATTTACATCGAACCAGAAATGGAGAAAAAATTATAAAATAATATAAGACGGTTCATGAATCCGTTGTATTGTTTCTTTAGGAAGCTGATTTATTGACTGACAAGTAGAACAAGTAAATTGGTCAAACATATAATTTGTCTTTCAGTTACTGGACATGTTGTTAAACTATGCTAAATCAATCGATCTTACATGACTGTTTCTTGTAATCAACTTATGTGATCTGTAAACCACTGATCATAGCATATTACCAATTAATGAAGTTGAATTTTCATCTTTAACTCATGACTTTCAACCTCCGTAAAGCGGTTTATACCGAAGACGATTCTAAAAATCACTTGATAAACGTTTTGCTTTCATAATGCCATGAAAAAGTTTTTGTAAATCAATTGAAGTGATAAGAGGTGGCTTATTGACACCTTACGAGAACCAAATTAATAACATCCAAAATGGTGAAATTCAATAGAGCGAACGGCTAACTAGAGTAAGTCGATATAACTTAAAGGCATTTTGGAGATCGGTAATTATTCAATTGCATTTAATACTCTAATTATCAAGTATATATTTTCAATCGCTAACTTGCTATGTAAACACTAAGACGGTAGTCTAATTTTATGGACAAAGTATTTATTTATTCTCGGGTCAAATACCCATAGAAAAATACATTTTGGGTACTGACTTACTAGTCAATGAACAAAAGGTAAAGATTCAGTTTAATTTTCATTTTTTCAAACATTAAATATTTAATTCTTCTATATTTAATCGGACTTCCTAAATAAAATATTTCATTTATTTCACTAGACTGGCGCTGAACTACGTTCGAGTCAGGCACAACCTGCTATGCGTGTTCTTTCAAAAGGGTTACCGGTTGTTGGTTTCTTTTTCGTAATGAACATGCCATCGGTAAGGTATTCATCTCAGATGTCAGTGTGTTTGAATGTTCTAATCTTCAAAGTTAATCGCTTGTCATTGTTATAATGTTTAGCTTACTGTTAATCTTATTATTGAGAACACTTAATTAGGTCAATTATTCATGATAAGTCTGCTATTGGAGTTCTCAATTCCATGTCCTAAACCCCCAAACAAATTAACATGGTAAGTTGAGCACAAGATAAAAGGTACATAGTGCACCGGTCAAAGACTGGTGATAAGAATTTATTTGACTCTCAAAATAAACCAAACTAAATTATGGATACACCACTTTTTATGTGATTTATTTACTATAAGATTTGTCGAGTTATATTGACCAATAATAATTCAACAATTTACTATATATAATCACAAACAAACAAATCATTTCAGTATTCTACAAACAAATGTGTGACTAGTAGTTAGTGCTAATGAAAATCACTTTTTATGTACTTTTTCTAATTTGGACATTTGTAAGTACATTAGAAATAACTAGTATTAGGTTCCATGTCCTAGGATCCTTCTTATTTCATATGCATATAGCCTCTTGATATCAAAATTATTCCCAGCTAGTTTAGTAAATACTGATTGAGACTTTCTGTAAGGACAGATATAAGTAAAGTGGATAAAGGGCTAGTTGGAACCAACTGCAGAAGTTTAAAACATTTATGAAAACAACATACCCAAATAATGTACATGAAACTTCAAGTCGATAAAAATTCAAAACATCAATATAACCAATACAGTTGTTATAATTTTTAAGTACCATTAGTTATTCAAATGAATTTAATTAAGATATCCTATTCAAATACATATTGCAAAGAGGTATCTCAGTCAGTAGATGTTTCTCAGTTCCATTACTTTATTTTTAAAAATATATTGTACTTTCTTTTATTCCAACAGGCTTTGGTATGGTATTGGACTGTTAGCAACATAGTTTCTCTTTTACAATCAATAATTCTACGTCAACCGTTAATTCGTTCTTATTTAAACCTCCCATCTGTTCAAAAACCTCCTTCAGTGATCGAAAAGAAACGTGGTTTTATCGCAGGATTCAAAGAAAGTAAGTTCATAGACGTTAACCACTTTTTATTTATTTAACATACTCCTTCTGATTAAATAATGATAGAGCAATATGAGAATTATCATTTCTATCTAGAAGAATCACCATAGTATACTCATTTTCATTTTATTTAAACTGCCATATGTAAATACTGTTCTGAAATACAAACTTATTTACAATATTTTCATTATTGTAAAACGATTTTTATTGATACTGATGTTCGGATTACATTCACAATTTCTTTATATTTTAATTCTCTTTACATCAATGCCTGTCTACCACTTTTTCCGTATTTTATTTCTAGTAAATGTTCACAGTGCATTTATTGTTGTCCCACACTCTCGATTTCATTCTTCATAAATGATTTACGAAGTGTTATCATAATATGTGGAACAATCTTTTTATTGATATCATGAGCCGATCAATGTTCGACCAACATTGACAACCTGGAAACACTGGACAGCTTCCAGGTTGAATGGTTTATGATATTAATTAAAAGTCAACAATTTCCACCACTCTATACTGACAATTTTTTTTTATTGTAATCACTTTTTTCAATAGGAAACAATTGTATGGTTTTCCGTTGTAATAGTCAAATTTATTTCTTGACCTTGAACAACTTGGCCATATCTTTTCAAATGGGATACTAAACCTAGAGTAACTTGTATAGTCCCTTTCAAAATGTGACCTACGGAATTCGCTTATTTCAACTATGTTACTAATGAGTAACTAAGTTTTTGTAAACTGTTTTTCTCAAGATTCATTGTCGGTTGCTATTTAGCTGCTTTCCTATTCTTTCGCCCGAGCACTGGGTTCCTCGGCAGTGCGAACCAACGACCTTGTCGAGGATTTAAACTAGCCGTTTAAGTCTCAAAGTGGGCGTTTAACTTGTCGATTACGTAGGGGGCATCCATCTGTTTTCACGATATTTTGTAATTATCCTTAAATACCCTTACTGGGTAACTGTCTTCCAGAACACACTTCGATTATAATAATCACATGCTCACTAGCGAATAGCTTTGATAGATAAGCCCCTGAATTCTAGTTAGAAGCAATGACCAGTGGAGTTCAACCATGTCGTGTGAGGCAGTTACCCATAAATGACATTAGATGATTGAACGATATTTGGAATTTATCGAGGTCAGACACGAATAATCGGATACAAATTCAGTAGTCTAGAATTTAAGGACTCACCTTAAGACTCGAATGTCTGGGTTTGGTCCCTGACTGAATTGTGGATAGACTGCGGAGTCCCGTACTAAAACAAAGCAACTGAACAGTGCTTCCTGGTTTTTAATTGTTGTTCAACTAAGAACAGTTCATGATGTTAACTATAAAATTCAAAGATCTCGGCAAACCACTTAAGATACTTTCTTGTTGATTGAAGTAGTAATATCAAACCAGTCATTTTTGTTCTCGTCTGTAATGAATATTGGTCGTTGTATAAACATTTTTATTTAATTTCTGGGAAACTGGAAAGTCAGTATGGCTTTAATTGTGTTCGGGCGCATTATTCCAATTAATGTGATACTGTTTCTGTTTTCTATAATAAAATTTTTTATTTAGCTTGTTCTGGGGTTTAGATTTTTCAGAACTAAGAGAAATATTCTGTCTTTTGGAAATTCTACAATTATAAAACAGGCTATTTATCATGTATATTTTATTCACAGTTGTCATCTGCACAATTTTCGTATTTAGAAAGTAGCTATATTTTTTCCTTTACACACATAAACATTGGTACAAGGAGGTTCAATTCACTTGCTTACATCTGTTACTCCTCATGGAGGAGTATCGGCCGTCCATCACTGTCCATCCAACTTTGTCCTGGGCAATCCTTTCCAGTTGCTATTCATTCTTTTCATGCCTGCATCCGATTCCCGACGTAGTGTGTTCTTCAGTCTTCCTCTTTTTCTTTTCCATTCAAGATCCCAAGTTAGCGTTTGCTTTATGATTTCCTCAATGTGTGTCCTATCCACTTCCAGAGTCTTCCCCTAATTTCCTCCTTATCTGTAAGCTGGTTTGGCCTCTCCCACAATAGACTGTTGCTGATAGTATTCGGCCAACAGATATTGATTGTCTTGCGTGGACAACTGTCTGTAAATACATGTACCTTTTTGATGATGTTTGTGATAGATCTCCAAGTTTCAGGTCTATTCAGTAGGACTGTCTTGCCATTCATATTGAAGATTCTGACTTTGATATTGGTTGACGGTTGTTTTGAGTTCCATATGTTCTTCAATTTTAGGAATGCGACCCTCGCTTTGCCGATCCTCGCCTTTATGTCTGCATCAGATCCTCCTTGTTCATCGATGATGCTTCTCAGGTACGTAAAGGATTCCACATCTTCCAGAGCTTCTCCATCAAGTGTTATTCGGTTGCTGTCCTCCATGTTGTATTTGAGGATCTTAGTTTTTCCTTTGTGTATGCTGAGGCCTATGGATGCAGAGGCTGCTGCTACACTGGTTGTCTTCATCTGCATTTGTTGATGTGTATAGGATAGAAGGGCCAGGTCATCTGCGAAGCCCAAATCTTCCGATCGATTCCGAGCTGTCCATTTTATTCCATGCTTTCTGTCAGATTTTGAGGTCTTCATGATCCAGTCAAACACCAGAAGCAAGAGAAAGGGGGAGAGTAAGCAGTGTTGTCTGACACCCGTCGTCATTTGGAATGCATCTATCAGCTGTCCTCTTTGCACGACCTTGCGCTGTAGTCTGTCGTTTGAATTCCGTATGATGTTGACGATTTTCTCAGGTACTTCATAACGTCGAAGGAGGTTTCCTGACGTTCTTCTATCCACACTGTCGAACACTTCCTCATATTCAAGGAAGTTGATGTATAGTGACGAGTTTCATTCAATTGATTGTTCAACGATGATCTGTAGTGTTGCGATTTGGTCTTTGCACGACTGATCCTTACGTAATCCAGCCTGTTGATCTCGAAGTTGGGCGTCTACTGAGTCTTTCATCTGGTTCAGCAACTGTGTTGAAAACTTTTCCTGGTACTGACAGTAGTGTGATGCCTTTATGGTTCTCACATTTGCTCAGATCTTTCTTTGGAATCTTGATGAGGTGACCTTTTTTCCAGTCCGTCGGCACTTGTTCTTACTCTTAAGCCTTCCTGAATCAAATGTGGAGCATATCTGGAGTTACCTTAATGTTTGACTTCATTGCTTCTGTTGATATGTTGTCTGTTCCTGCTGCTTTCCCACTCTTGATTTGTCTGATGGCCATCCTAATTTCTTCCGTCGTTGGTAGAGTGACATCTATAAAAAGGTCTGTATATGCTGCTTCGATGTCCAGTGAATTCAGTGAAGTTGGTCTATTCGTGAGTTCCTCTAAGTATTCTACCCATCTGCTCCATTTGTGTGGTGGCTGGAATACTGCCCGATGTCGAAACCAAAGTACGTTATTTCTAGGGGGTCATTTTACGAACGTTTGATCTAAAGGTCTAATCCACAAAGCGGCGGAGCAATGTTAGGAGATGCAGTCCCATGATCGCCATTTGTCTCCTCAGGTTTCTGGAGCCTACGTGCAACTCTCCTAGGTGGATCGTCCATATTCACCAACCCGTTTAATGCATCGGACATTCGTCCTCTCAACAACAACACCGCCGCCACGAGAAGGCAGTGAGTCGGACTTCTTTGACAGTGGCTGTATACGCGTAGCCATGTGAAAGCATTTTGAGAGCGAGAGTAAACTCTTACCATCCTCGGCTATACCAGGGCATTTGGGGGTGAAGTACTGTTTTCACGTAGTACACGATGCATGTTGTTAATATAAATCACAACCTTAACATTTTTTGCATTTACGAGGAATTTCGCTGAGGTGAATCGAATACCAGTTATTACCTATTGTTGATTAACTTCATGGAATATGTTTCACTAAATAGTTTTTACATGCAGTAAAACTAAATTTAGATGTTACAAAATTTCAGCTGGTGGCTTTCAGGTAGAAGTCATTAATTAATGTGGAAATGGCATCATTTTATCAGTTATGTTTTTGCATCTGATTAAACACTGAAACTTAATTGTTCAAGCCCTGACAAACTAAACCCTAATATACTTTACAGTTGGGTAAAAACATCAGAAAATATAAGATGATAAATCTATTGAGATTTCACTTTGATTTTACGGTAGCGTCTGAAATAGTGTTTAAACTGCGATTTAAAATTTCACATTTTGCTTGAGCGTCTGGCATTGCCAAACAGATTATATTCTAACTGAACTAAGTCCCATATCCCAACCAAATATATTATAGAAGACTGATTTACTGACAGAATTTAAGTAAGAGAATTAAATCTAGTGTTTCTATGTTAAATAATCCAGCTACTAGCATTTTTGAACTCCATATTAGGTAATAGATAAACAATTTTAAAATGCTAGGGATCAATAGAAAAACTCAAAAATGAACTCCTTTCAGTCTTATGAGGAATAAGATGATTTTGTGACCCTTCGTTCTGGAGTTAAAAATAAATATCAATAGAACTAGATTGTGTAACAATAACCAGTAGAACAACTACTGCTTTATTCATGTTTTCTAAACTTTTGTTTGATATACTGAATTACCTAAATAAAGCCAACTGGATGGATCTAAAAATGTATTTACTGTTTTCCCTTTTCATGTGATTTTTAAGTGCTTGTTGACAGGGGAGATATTTCGGTTTTTTGATTTTCACGGTTTTAGATCTTAGTTTGAATGAGTTACTACTACTTGTCTTACACATTGATGGATAAAGCTTTCTTTTGAACTTGTTTTTTGAATAATTTTGCTACCGCGACACAAATTGCTTCATTTGTTTGCGAATAAAATTTATACTCTTTGTACAATTCTTGTCAATAAAGTCCTTGGGTGCTACATTTTATTGATTATTGAGTGTTATTAATATGGGCATATTATTCTCTTTTTGTCTTGTTCATAGTCTATTGAAAATATTTCCCTGTTTATACACAGTATTAGTGTCATGGTTATTTTCGTTAAAATTTATTTTATTTCTTAAAGCGTTAACTAATTCACGCTTGTTAGCGGAGTTGGATTCAAGAGAACGAATAGATGCGAAAGCTTGGCAGAAATCTGGTCATAAGGCTCCTCCTGTTACATTTATTTCTGACCCGACCAAGCTTACATCAAACCACGAGAAAAAATTTTCTTCTGACAAAACAACTGATAACGGATCACGAGTGCAGTTAAAAATCAAACAAACCCTCGGCAATCGGTAATATTTCCAAGCTTACAAAAACAGTTTGTGTGTTTTCTTCTTTATGACAAAAAATATTTCCTGGATTTGTATAGTCATTTCAAAAGGAAATAATAGATGATTTTACATTGACGGATTCTACTTTTAAATGTTAAGTTTACGTCGGTGTTATTCGCATAAAACTTCCGAAAAACTACCACATGCCTGTGGATTACCATGTTCGTACTTTCATGTCATAATAAGAAAATCAAAAGCAATAATAGGGGTCCTTAGTTATTATTCACGTTTCAATCATTTGGAATCTATTCATTATATTAATTACTACGTCCTTAGATGTATGAAATGTTTAGGAAATATCTAGACAACGAATTAAAACTACTTTGGCATAAAATTGTGATTATTTGTCAATGTTTTCATTAAGCTTCCGTCGATGTTTAAAATGAAACTGCTAACGCACTTATGGCCTCGTTGTTTTCACAAACATTATTTCGATCGACTCGAGGTCGACGGTAAACCACAAACATTTTTGGTGTAAATTGCATTATCCCATCAAAACTAAGGTCGAAGTGATAGGACAATGGTTTACGATTCAAAAGCTCAATTGTATTGGGCTTTTCAGTTCGGGGTTGTGGAAATTGTTAAATTTCATTAAAATCATGGACCGATCAATGTCAGACTACCATTGTAAACATGGAAACATTGGACGGCCGTTCCGTATTATGCTTGGCGTAAAACCTTGATGCTCCGAGTTCAACTGAATGCTGATCGTGGTCATGCGCTTCGGATGATATCAAAACAAAATAACTCGACTGTTAAGTACATCTCAGTTTTCAGAGGTTATCTAATTCAAACCAGTTCACAATCACATACAAGTTTCTTGCAAAGTCGCCGAAACAAAAAAACAAATACAATCTAGGAGAGGAAAACACCGAAAGTACGATGCAGCAAAAAAGAATTCATTACATCACTCGGCTCTGGTCATAAAAATTGGTTACTTGACTTTTAGGACACTTCATTGCCAATAGAAAGCATCTCAGGGTACCGAAATCACTGATCAAGCTACGCTAAGTTGTCTCATAGGATCTTTAGCCCGATACGAATATGTCTGTATGCTACTTGGTGAAGAACCTATGAGAACATGTCAATTCGGGAATACTGATGATGTGTAGAATAGTGGCCTTAACAATCCTTCAACGCTTTGTTAGGGCTCGTGAGGAGCGAACTCAGGCCTGAACGTAAGCTCAAATCATCGCCTCTCGTCAAGAAATAACTACTGGGTCCCAAACGTAGTTGTATCTCTCGATCTTGAGGCAGCTTTCAGCTCTGCAGATCGACAGGTTTAACGGCAGTATCCGCGATCGAATGACGTGACAAAGAAGTATATTAACCTGTACTATTTTAAAACATCGTTAATCGAATCACAGCTTACAGAAAACCATCAACCTGGTATGATGTTCTTCACGGTTTTCTGCTTTCCCCATTTTTATTTAACTTCGTCATAGGTGAGAATCGTGTCCCTAGAAGATTGCCAGAGTTTTCAGGAGCTGACGTCCTACCAACAGATTTAATTAATGACTTCGAATACGCGAGTGAAGATGCAGTCTATTGATCGCATTGCGTAAAAATATTTTGAATGCATTCTTTTCTGTCCAAATGAAAGATACTGGTCTGTGTTGGCACCTGAAATAATAGCGCGTGAGTTGGGCGTGTACCGACCACTTCAATTATCTTGAAAGTTCTACTATGGTCCAGATATCTTGCAGACATTTTGATCATCGGTTATATATTGGTTAATTCTAATAGTGGGACATTATTTAGTTTTTACAATGCCTTAAACTGCTGAAAAGAGCATTCTTTTGTGAATGCGGGGGCGTAATGACTGCGAGTACAGAGTAACAAAGTAGTATGATATTTTGCCGCAATTTTCGTTAGCCTTGAAGCTGAAACATGGAAAGTAGTTTATATAAGTCTGTGGATAATCTTAATAAAGTTTCAAAAGATTCTGCTGGCCAAAATTAGTGAGATGATATAGGCTACGACTTAAGGATTAGGACGAATATGTGATGCTAAGGATTTGGGGTTAATGTTGGGATAGCAGTTGGAGTTGGAATTTAGGTAGATTGATCGTAAAACCTAATTCTGACTGTAACCTTAAAACCTAATCTTGAACCTCAAGTCCGTAACCAAGCTGTCTGAAAAACTATTTCTTTTAGCCAAAATTATAAAATCTCCATCTTAGTCCCAAATCGCAATGCTATCGCATTACAACTATAGATGCTAGTCATAAATTCTAATCTTAAGCATAAGTATCTAATGGTGCTTGCGTAGTCAAAACTGGTTATCTACGTTGAGCGATTTGATGTGACCCTGTTGCTGTCTGCATGTTTATTCTTGACGCACACTCATGGTTCCACTTTGCTGAATCAAGTTATGAGTAATATTCAGGTTAGCCTTCAAACTAATTTGAAACTAGGGTTCGGATTATGACACATAAACTAACGTTAATTCCCATGACTATACTCTGATCCCAACCCCAAACTATAATGATTAAAAGCTCGGAGCCAATCTATATAAGTTCGTTTAAAAATCAAAATCACAAAACCTAGTAAATCCTTCATTTCCTATTCTGACTAATTCACTCAAATCTACTTTTCTCCTAATGGCTTGAATTAGTCAGGGTCCAAAAGGACTATAATTTATAAACAGACCCAATATAATAGGTCTTGGGTCTTTACGTGAATTTCAGTAGTTTCCTTCAATGCAGAACATTGAAAATTGTCAGGAAACTCTGTTACTGTGAGCTCGAAGAGGTGTTCACAATACCAGAACATTCATACACTCAAACAAGAATTGCTAAGACTTTCAGGGAGACGGTCAGATCTAAGATAGTGTTAACTGAACTTCACGTGACGTTCAAGACAATTTATTATGGCCCATGAATTCATTGGGATTACACGTTAAGCGTAGTTGGTGTGATTCTAAGCACAGTCAATCGTCTTTGTGTAGCTAAAAGATATTCACCCACTCTAACCCCTACTTCTAAAACTTTTTAAAACCTAACACAGTAGGACTAAGCTGAAACTCTCGACTTAACACCTCTTGGATTTGCACGCTAAATTACTTTATCCATGTTGCCACAATTTATTCTTGCATTGTAGTTGGTGTTACTGCATGATGAAAACTCTGCGCATAGTTTCCAATCTAAACAATATAATCTATCTCTGCTTCTGATTCCGAATTATAGGTCTTTCCAATCATTAGTCATATCGAAACTTTATTTACTTCAGTTTCACTACCTTTCATTAGGAACTTCTTTATGACTAAATGGTTTTCTGATTGTCTGATAAATCGCTCAGCGTCTTCTCTTTTTCATTTATTTAAACACAAACACTGGTACAAGGAGGCACCATATAAATCATTCGATTCATGTGAGGGTTAGGATACTGTCCGGGTGTCCAAACCACAGCATGTGGTTTTCTTAGACGGCCACACCACGAGCCTTCGACCTAAAGGTCTGATCCACAAGGCAGTGGAGCAACCTAACGAGATGCAGTCCCATGGTAGCCGGCAACCAACGATAGGTTCATACGACATTTATTTTCTGGAGCTCATGTGCACCATTGGCTTGGAATCAGGGTTTTACAACTCCTGTACGTGGGACCTCCGAATCCAACAACCCGGTTGAAGCGCCGGACATTCGCTTTTCGTCCTCTCAATTTCGCAAACAACAACCGCGCCACGAGAAGGCAGTGAGTAGGCCACGTACTTACAGCCACTGCCAAGGAAGTCCTATTCACTGCATTTTTGTGGCGGGTGTGTTGTTTACGAAATTGAGAGGACGAAAAACAAATATCCAGACCTTTAGCCAGGTCGAATACGGAGGATGCACCTCCGTAAATTGTAAAACCATGATTACAAGCCAATGGTGCACATGAGCTCCAGAAAATAAATGTCGTATGAACCTATCGTTGGTTTCCGGCTACCATGGGACTGCATCTCGCTAGGTTGCCCCACTTCCTTGTGAATCAGACCTTTAGGTCGACGGCTCCGGGTGTGGCTCTCTAAGAAAACCGCCTGCTTCGGTTTGGATACCCGGGCAGTATTCCAGCCTTTACACGATTCGAATGATTTATGTAGAGCATATTTATTTGGTGCCTTCTTGTACTAATGTTTATGTGTTTAAATAAACAAAATTTTGAGTGTGAGAGATTACTCTCCAGTCTCCAATCACTGGCTACGACAGTCGTGCGGACCTCAACCAAGTAGTCTGCATCTACCAACATGGCTCAGACCAGAAGTTGGTGACTTCATGGACTGATGCCACATTTTGGTTTGGCCGCCCCCAACTTCCAACCGTCTAAAACATCAGCCAGCATTGCGCATCGTGGTAGTTCGGCATGCGTAATACGTGGATCGACCATCTCAATCGATGAAAATTCACAACCGCATCAACTGGTTTACCATAATTCCTTAATACTCTGCGTCTGATACAAGAAACAACACAATCTTTAGTCCATAGTACTGGGAATTTTTGTGTGGATTACGCCCAAAATATCTTATGGCTCAACTGCTGTACCTAAATTAGTCTAGAAATAGTTTACCTCACCACTTAAAACCTCTTGAACAAAAAATTGACTCAATCGGTGCAACAGAAACAGATATTTCAAAGAACCCTTTTTCATGGAGTATGTATTATTTCCAGGGCTAAAAACATTCAGTCAACCCAGTAATATCACATGGATAATGTTTCTGTTTGTTTGCAAACTAAAGACAAGTTAGTGTATAATGAATCTAACCTTTGCTTTGAGTCGTAAACAAACAAAACATTACTCTGTAACACCAATGCAATAAGTTCTTTACACCCTCTCCAATACTTATTGTCTAATACTGATCAATTTAAAATTGTCCCGGAGTCCATATGCAATGCTAATTAGGAATCACGGTTTCCCAGGTGAATCCTCTGTACCCACCAGCCCGGCTCAAGTGCGACTTTCGCTTTTCGTCTGCCCAATTTTGTAAACAACAACCCAACCGCAAGAAGGCAGTGAGGAATTTGCTGACAGTAACTATATACGCGTGGTCATGAGGTCATTTTGAGAGGGAGAGTGGAATTCGTCGTACTTATTTGAAAAACGTCATTCCCTATATTCACGATACTAATTTTACGGAAATTACAGAATATTATGCAGACTATAACAAGGCGTTGTGTAAATACATAGAACCCGGGAGAACAAAAAAGGCAGGAATAAAGCACAACTACTTCTGTAGGATTACCCTGCCAAAGAAGTACAAAATTGACAGGAAGTTGTTCGTAATTTGGGCCACTAACGGTGAACATTAAAATAAATCCGGACTTTACAAATAAAATGGTTAAGTACCTCAGGATACAAAAATCTGCGTTTTCGACAACAGAACAGTCAGTAGAGTAACTTGACAAATTATTTAAATATGAGACTGTTAATTAGTAAACTCGAAACGTTTTATTATTAGAGAAAGAATCCAGCGGTAACCAAGGAAAGAATTACTAACCACTGAACAGAAATTGAGTCGTCTATTTTGCTATTAATACTGTTATTAGACAATTTACAGCTGTTGTCTCTGCAACTACTACAAAGGTTTAATTTTACAATTAACTCTTTGGTTCTCCAAGTAACGCTTGAACAGTACATTTGAGCTCAGTGTCAAACGCCATAATTTTTGGTCAATGTATTTATAGTGACAAAAATTTTAGCAGTTATGTTCCTAAGTCACATGTTACGCAAATTTAAACAAAATAGACCATATTTCTAAATCCTACTTCATTTGACTTAACGTACTGTTCTGAAGGACTCACTTAGAAGGTATAAGAAACGCTGTACAACCCGTCGCTCCCTACTCACCCATAACCTGGATTTCGTTTAAAAATTAAAGGTAAACTAAACAGCCATGTAATAGAGTACACTTACATTGGAAGATTTCACATAAGGAAGATAAACAAGAAAGTAGTTTATAATCTTAATAATCATAAAAACAAACAATAGTAATTGCCCATTCCCAATTAATTGGTATTTAGCTGCAGCTAGCAGGTGCCAACTTTAGTTATGCAAAAAAAACTATCTCCTATTGGAGGTGACTAATATTAAATGATTGAAGACACTTCAATGGTACAGGTATCACTAACTAGCGACAGCACATCACTGTGATGATATTCATCACACTATCTATACACAACGGTTAGTCAAAATTTGGATACTGACTCGAAAAATGGATTAAGTGGATGCTGAAACAGCATATTCTCGGTTGACAAAAGTACATATCACCAATCTGTAATCTCAGTTTATCTACAGTCTTAAGATTATTAAATGAGTTGCATTCTTTATTAATATAAAATAAATTACATGAATAATAAGTATTTAATCAAGATATTGAGCAAGCCAATTAAACGCTTCACCATACCCTTGCCGTTTTAATATACTGCACATGAACAGTTCAATAGGTCTCCCAGTAGGTATTTGACTTTTGTTAATGGTACCCTTTCCTGTTGTGATTCCCTGTAACCCCAAGAAATACCGCAATTCTTCTTCACTAGCTGCACCGGGTTTATCTATTTTGTTTCCGAGTATTAAAATAGGAGCGTGAGCTATCTGCTCATCCTGCAGGAGATTGTCCAACTCCTTCTTCGACTCCAAGAATCTTTAGTATGTACATGGAAATAATCCCAGTAACTAACCTGTTACGATCGTATGCATCTACCATAAAGACAAGGCCATCAACAGCTGGGATGTAATTTTTCCAAACGCGCCTTGCTTGTTCATGCCCACCAAGATCAAATGTCGTAAATCTCATCCCACCGATCGACAATTCTTCAGAAGTTGGATGAAGTGTTGGAACATGTTGAGCCATGCGATCATCTTTCAGACGATGCAGTAATGTTGTCTTCCCAGCATTATCTAGCCCTAAAAATACCAGCTTTCCGTTTTTTTGCCATAAGCCGAGATAACTCAGAACCTTTGACACAGAACCAGACAACCAGTCCCAAATAAAACTCATGATTTATACTAAATATATGAAGTGTCGTCGTAGATAGAGTACCGACATAATTTCTATTTACATCCGACACGGGGCTTTCAATGATACGAATAAACAATTGATAACCCTTACTAAGTAAATGGTAAGTTGATTGACTTGTATTATTTTTACAGTGAATTTTTTTATTCAAGGTCCAGTATGTTTTTATAATTGATTAGAAATGAAAGTGTTTCCTCTCACTAGAATAAATTTCCAAATATTGATCAATTGATGCGAAAGAAGGATTCCTGTCTTTGGTTTTACCATCCGCGATTTGCGAACCGTTTTTAACGGTCTCAGAGGTTAATAATCTTAGCAAGAGGAGAAAACGAGATGTTACAGCATCTACTCAGTTCGCAATTCACAGTCCTGATATAAAATCACTTACTGTCCTTGTAGGGTTAGTGAAATGTCACTGAGCCCTAGCCAAATCATCCGGCAGTTGTGTCACTGGATATTGAACAGTTCATCGACCTCCGTCAAAGTCAAGAGCGAACAACGCGCACCAGTCAATCATACTCCATGGACTGCTGTATGCAGTGGTGGTCACACTTTCGCTTGTACCTTCTCTAACTAACACATTTCCATCACAGTGCACTTTGTGCTATACGGTCCTCAAAGCAGCCACAGTACCTTGAAAAGTTGAAGGGATAATCCATATTAGGTGCTGACCGCAATGTGTGAGTTAGAAGTCAGCCTCTGGTCATACCATTCCCGTCTAACTCGTGTAGGTCCCCAATCATTCAACAGAGATCGTCAACGTTGATGATCTACACTGGTGAATAGTACTTCGAATAACGCGACGTATCATTGCATTTTATACTCATTCTTTTTCGTTTTTATCACCGCCTATGTTGATCGGTTGCTGTGGGCATTCGTTGCTTCATATCAATGTTGATTAGTATTTAAAACTAAATAATTAGTTTATTGACAGAACTAGCCAATCTGCCACGAGTATAATGGCTATCGTGTGTGATTACCACTCTGGATAGTAAATCAGTACTACCAGGGCACTACAGCGTGCTTACACTTAACCTACCATGAGTCTCAGTTTGCTTCATATATTTGACACATTAATGCTGCAAAAAGAGGCCTCAGAAATGCCAATTCTCGGGGACTTGACTTGTGAACCAGTTAGACTTCTGAGATGAGACTAAATCACCAACGCAACTTTTCATAACACGCTGGAATACAAAATTATACGAACTCAATACCTCATATTATTGGAAAATTTCGAGAAAATAAGATCCCTCATAGCATCACAAATATGCTACTGAAAAAGTATGGAAAAAATAAACAGTACACAGAGGTTCTAAAATCAGTAACCGAAGGCAAGTGATCGCCAGCAAAAATTGTGCAAGACCAGGATTAAAAATGTTATCAACTACAACGAATAATATAAACTTAGAAATTACCACAATTAATGTAACAAGCACTTCTATATGGTGTATTAATCAAAATTTGCAACAGAAAAAAAAGCGTCAATGCTTTTATTTTGAGGAAGTTATGAAGTAAGAAGAAGAATACTGGAGAAAAATAATAAAACTCGATAGTAGAAGGCATAACAAGCAAAATATTTTCCGAGAAAATAGAAAATTTTATTATCCTAGTATGTTCGAGGACAAAACCTAAGTAAATGACGTAAATGCGCTAAGAAGAACTACGAATTATATCCTCCTATTCAGAGATAACTGTACCATTGAAGTGTCTTCAATCATTTAATATTAGTCACCTCCAATAGGAGATAGTTTTTTTTGCATAACTAAAGTTGGTACCTGCTAGCTGCAGCTAAATACCAATTAATTGGGAATGGGCAATTACTATTGTTTGTTTTTATGATTATTAAGATTATAAACTACTTTCTTGTTTATCTTCCTTATGTGAAATCTTCCAATGTAAGTGTACTCTATTACATGGCTGTTCAGCTTGCCAAGTCTCTTCAAATATCCAGAATGATTATTCGCAAATGTTATGGTTAGCAAAACGAAAACAATCGATGCTGATGTATTTCAACTGCGAAGCGATTTGAAGGATTCCAAAGCTGGGGTTTATGGAATCATCACAGGAAATGTTTTCAAATGAAGAGCACTAATATTACTAGTCACTGGTCTGTTGTTAATTATATAAGTTCTCCAAAAAGTTTTAAAAAAACACTTGAGTAAAGTGGTACGTCCTAACCTAAAAAGACCAACAAGTTGCAATATGGCAACTGCTAAAAGGTTCTACTGAGCTTCAAGCTTCGGTTATTATACTGGATTTTATACTCACCAATGTGAGACCTCAAATCGAGTATTCGATCGTAGTAACTAGTCCGTATCTTTATTACCTTGTTAACACTTTTCACCATGTTCAACGAGTAATATGACTCAATGGTCATCCCATTCTATCTTTCAAAGAGTGATTGCAGCTCTTTTGCCTTCACTCTCTAAGACAAGATATGGATAACCAACATAGATGATCTATGTTGAATGATCGGAGGAATCGATGACCTGTTCAATATTCAGTGACCCAACTGCCAGATCATTTTGCTAGGGCCCAGTGACATCTCACTGGCCCTACAATACCCCCCCGCCAGATTCATCGGCCTTTTGAATCGGTACCAAACATGTTGAGGGTAGTTGCGCGCTGAAGATTGCCAAACAATTAATGATGGTGATGATAAACGGTGATTATTGCATGTTTGTTCACCAAGTGAGCTGGAGAATATCGCAACGAAAATAGGAAACCAAGGGTATCACTCTGGACTCGTGTCAATCATACTCGTGAAAAGCGTTGTCAGTGTCGGGATTAGGGCCACAATGTCGTTTTTATTTTGCAGGAGATTCACTCGACTGAGTGAACTGATGATTCGTGCGATTGATAATGTCGTCAGACCACCAATGGAATTGGATAAGTTTTAAATTGCCGCGTAGTTGAACAGCCGATTGATGTACCGAAATCCTCTGTTAGATGACAACCACGAGTAAACAATACTTCATAAAATGAAGCACAACATCGAAGTTGAATAATTACAATAGTTTCAATGTATTATAACGTCGCATCGAGATAACATCGTTCTTATGTATATCGACAGTTGCAGTGAACATTCTTTTGGGTATTATTAGTATAATAGTTGGATGTGTGAATGAAATCATGTACGAAGACTATGAAGGGGTTCGCGGAGAATTTCGGAGGTCTTTTAAACATTCCCCAAACTTGCATTCCATGTAAATAAACCAAAACCGGAATTAAAATGACTTTGGCGTAATAATGAAGTCCAGTTTTGATTAACCGTGTGATACAACAGCAAATACAAAGCATATAAAAACACTAGTAAAAATGGTAACCATTAGTGCAACTAAAGGTTAATGGGTTCTGACCGTGCAATTAATTTCTCAAAGACACGGTCTCGTTTTTTACAATTGAAGAAAATATTGTGTTGTCATGATGTTTTCTGGGTTATTTAATAGATGCTGAATCACCCTTAAAAGTGGACGCAATCCAGTTTATGATCAACTTCATAAAAGTCGTCAGACAATGATTAATAATTAATTAAAAGAAGTGGGTTTACCTTCAGCTACACATTACCTTACTTCGTTGTGAGAAGGAGCATCCATCTAGCGACTCCCGTGGAATCTTAATTTCAAGATGGGTCATAATTTTTTCAAAAGATAATCCTCTTACACCCAGGACAGAGTTCAAACGTGTAAAATGTTTGTTTTTTTATTGGAATCTCAATTACAATTTTCCTTATTATTCCGGACTTCAGACCATCAGTAACCTTAAAAGGTCTACAGGATCAATTGTGCTGAAGAAATTATTCCGCTCTATTCATCTTTGATTCTCATGTCCTGAATCTAGGAAACATCAGTCTTCACATCGAAAACTTCGCTGAATACATTAGAAGTGATGACTCTGCTGATGATCGTCTCTTCAATATCATAGGAATTCAGAACTTTTCGAAAATGTAGAGTTGGCATCTCGCTGAAGAAGCAGTCGGACGCCTTAAAGCTTGGGCGGTTAGATTTGTCAAGTTTAAAGGACAATTCACGACAGGTGGACTGGGAGCCGATGTGATGAACCTTCAAGGTACCTTGATATGCGACAGTCTCCAGGAATACTCTTTTTCCATAAACTTGCTTTCACCCCAACAACACAATTTCGGATGGATCATTCTTGTATAACCAGCCTGCTAACCTCTATGAACGGACGAACAAATATTTTTGATAGCTAAGAGGATGTTGATGTATTATACTTTGACCTCTCAAGAGCTTTTGACAAAATCAGTCATATATATTTCATAAATAAGCACAAAAGATTAGATATTATTTGGCCGTTAGTTGATTAGCTTGTTTTTATACCCAAATTTTTGATGTTTTAGGGTCATGGCGAAATTCCCTTTTGCTTAGACGACAGAATGTCATAGTAGAGTGCCTCGAAGCTTAGTACTATGGCCTCCACCTTTACAATTCATGCAAGCTGCGTTCCTCGACAAGTGCTATCTGATTTATTAGTTTTAGGTGATGATATGAAGCTCTGGAGAGAATTTTACAACCAAGTGGGTAATTTGACGCTTCAGGAGGACCTGAATAAGGAAGGAAGTCAGCGGACTTGCCTTCAACACTTCAAAGTGTAACGTGGTCCATCTGAGACATGTGGAAGACTATAAATGCAGCACAGAACGTTTTTCAGTTGGAAACGATCCTGATGTGTTGGCACATTACACTCTGAAGTCCTACGCTAACTATGAAAAAATGCTTTTTCAGTAAAGCTTGCACTGGTAATGTCGAAACGCATTTTCGGCAGGTTAGACGGATCAATTTTAGACAAAATCTTCAACAGTTTTATTTGTCTTCATTTAGAGTACGTAAATATAGTATTTCCCCTCTCACCTTAAAAGGACAAGTGCACACTGGAACGTATGCAATAGCGATTCACGAAATCAGTTCAGACACTCATATTTAAACCTTATGAGGAAAGCCTCAGATTAGTGAATCCTTGCCTGATAAAGAGCAGGCGTTTAAGAGGTTATCACCCGATGACTTAAAGCATCCAACAAACTCCTAGCCATCCCCACAGACATTAAATTAAGCTCAGTCCCAGGACAAACATTAGGGTAAATCCCATAAATTAGACATCACATGGAAAAATGGACATCAGGAACATATTTCTGTTTTTAGGAGTAATCAAATGCTGTGGTTCGAAGCCGATTGAGGTAGGTCAAGCAACATTTCAAGAGACCTTGAAGATTAAATTTCACAAGGGCTAAGGACATTATCGTACTGTAGTTTCAGATTTGCATTCAAATTCATTTTGTATGAATGGAGTACCTATACCATGTGCCTTTTTTTTAGTAAGCTTCTGTGTCTAGCATCCTCTTAAAGAGTCAACTGAAGGTGAGGACACCACGGTTTTGGGTAACAAGTTCCAGGGATTGAAGATGGTGTGAAAACAAGTATGCCACTGGTATTATTACCGTTCTTGGCCTTTCTACTCTCATATTGTGTCCCCTGAAATATCTTGATCTGATAGGAAGAAAAAGAGAGGAAGAATTACGTCGAAAATCATTTTTTAGTACTTTTTACGTCAAAATCATATCACCTTCTAATCTGTGAGATAAGCATTTAGCGTCTTTTGAACAAGCTGGTCGGAACATCTTAGTCCCCCTGATGTGCACATGAGTCTGCATCTCCTGTTATTTCTCTCCAGCATATAGTAGTATTGGGGTATCAACAATACTTGTTGTAAGATCCATTTTGAAGGTTTTGTGTGTTGGTGAAAATCCCTCCATGTAGATACTTGTACTTTGTTCCTATTGATCCCCTTAGTTGTACATTGTTGTATTTTGATTACATTTGAATTGTTAATACTTGTATTTTTTATTATAGTTTTTGTTTTTCTTACGCATTCACTAAGTTTGTGTTTCTTCCTGAACTGCATCTGTGTTGTTTTATTTGACATTTGTTCTTGGCGGTAGCCATATTGATTTGCTCCTCCTTTTGTGTGTGTTCTATCCAGTCAGGATAAAATAACGTTCATTTGTTGTGACTGATTTGATTGATTGAACAATTATTGGTTGAATAGCCGGGTGGTAATATTTGTTTAGAACCGCTATTTACCCGATTACTTGTTTTGATTTCGACGGGAAAGGGCGCGTGTCTAAAGTCCCCGGTCGACTATTCTTCTGTCCAAACCGTAGTTTGGATTCTACACTTGTGCCTTAATTTACATACATTATAAACAACTGAGGACCAAGGACGGCTTGCGGTACTCCATCAAGTACTGGTTCCCAGGAGGAACAATTTGAATATCCCTTAATTTCCTTCTGCAACCTATCAAGAAACCTTTTAACCAATTTGGAAGAGGTCCGGCAATATCTAGATTTTCCAGCTTCAAATGTAATCTTTTAGCACCTCATCAAATACTTTGCTGAAGTCCATATGGACAGCATCCACTGATTTTCCATTGTCTAAACCCTTGATCCATTGCTCCCTTGCTATAAGGGAATTTGTAGTGTAAGATAGACCTTTTCTGAAACGATATCGTTCACTGCTTAACAAGTTGTTGGTTTCCACTAATGTCATTATGGTCTTTTTGACTATTCTTTCCAGTACTTTAACTACGACACTGGTGAGACTGAGAGGTCTGTAGTTTGATGGAAGTCGTCTTGATCCTGTTTTATGTATTGGGATGACAGTTGCATCCTACAGCCCGTAGTTAACTCGCCTTGGTTAAGTGACATGGAATATGATAGTCGGTGAGGCAGCAATGTATTGTGCGAATTGTCTCAAGATTTTAAGGTGTAGTTCATCCGGTTCAGTCGAGTTTTTCGTGTCTGAAGTGTTAAGGGTCTTAAGTTCGGCGTCTCAACCGAATTACACACTGAGCAAACGATTTTTCGACGTTGTATTTGGGTCTGTTTCTTTGTCTAGAAGGGGCTCCTGAGTGAAAACTGACCCGAAATAGTTTTCCATATCCTCTACTTTTCTCTGATCGTCCTTCATCATTTGAGATCCACTTCCTTCCTCAGTCGCCTCAAGAATTAGTCGAGACTTAGTAGATCATCACGCTTTGTGCAGCAAACGTGATGGTGATGTAGTGTGGCGTCGAGTCGCGGTTGGCTATGATCACCACCACAGGAAGACTACGTGCAGGTTGACCGACAACATCCCCCGTAGGTCAAATATCAGAAGGCAGTTGATGGCTGTAGTCGACATGCATTGGTTGGCGATCTCGTGGTATCGAAAGAATACCGAGATCGTGCCAAAGGAGTACAAGTGTGGTTACTGAACGTAACCGAATCCGTGCAAAGTCACAATCAAAGGTAGGAGTAATGTATGTATTTTGGTGCAGTTAAACAAACAAGTACGGCAAAACAATCCCTGGTACAATTGGTTATAATAATAATTGTTTCCATTACAACAATCGCGTTCTCTTGATAAAAGCAAGTCACCACCGAGGCCCCTCGCTAGAAAGAAATAACACTTTCGATACGTAGCTGTTTCGTTTGTGATGGGCAAATGTGCGATTGTAGGACGAGGTGTTGGTAGAACAGGAAGCGATCGTTGATCCTCGAGTTGCCACAGAAGGTCTTTAACGTAGAACTGTACCATGAAAACGTGCTGTATTTTCTGCTCGAGTTGGCATGCCACACTAGAATGGTTTGTATTCAGGATCTAAAGACTGCGCCCGTAGAGGTCTGGACCAGAAAACGCTGCAGACGTAGGACGAAATCACGTTGAGCCAAAGAACCAGAAACGACCATAACAACCAGGTTCGAGACCATACGTATGCCAAACATTCGATACCAAAATATCGACTGAGTGCGTTGACAAGAGTGTGGGTGATCAGGCCAGCTTTCGCCAAGGTTGACTGAAGTTGACGGAAGGAATAATGTAAGTATTTTGGTGCAGTTAAACAAACAGGTACGGTAAAACAATCCCTGATACGATTGATTATAATAATTGTTTCCATTACAATAATCGCGTTCTATTGGTAAATGCAGGTCACTACAGTGGTTTGCAGCACTTTTTATATACAGCCGGTGTGAGTCCGGTGCACACGTTGTGATAGCACCTGTTATAATTGTCACATTGTATTCCATCCTCGACTGTGAAGAAACACACGGGTCTATCACTACGACGTTTTTCATTGCTACTAATTACGAAGCTCGTTAAGCGGAAGCTTCTTCTATTCTGTCCAGAACCATTTGATACATGTGGATCATTTGGCCCGCGGTGGTCATTGGTCGCGGTACATGATGCCTTCTACAGTTGCTATCTCTCCGTCAGATACTGAAGGGGATGGGCGTTGGATGAGTCAAGTATTACCGTAGCCCTTACTTCTCACGTTTAGCAGCATACAAGGTTCGTTTGCCAGGCCCGAAAGAAAGAACCAGATGTTGTATTACTTGGTGACTCCATATTCGTTTACATGCAGTTTACACAGGCAAGCTTTAATTTTAATTTGATTCATTTCCGTAGACGTACAAAAAGCACATAGAGCCCTTACACTGTGTAAATTTTAGTATTGCTAATGATCAGACACAAAATGTATTGTGGAGAATCGAAAATGGAGAACTGGACGGCTTTTCGCCTAAGGTAGGGATTGTATATACGAGAACCTGAACTCTAAGGTGGTCGTAATCATGATTGGTAGTCACAACGTTGGTGATTCGGAAGAAGAGGTTGTTAAAGGGATCCTCTCCGTTGTTGAAAAGACGAAATCTAAGCAACCTCGCGCTTCCTTAATAGTTATGGTCAGTACTGTTTTTCAGAATTTTGTGTCTTCAGTATCTTGGTAAAATGTCCTTTTTTGCTCTCAATATTTTTCCAGTAAAATTCACTGCTAGACAATAATGTACATATACACCGTAATACAAAGTGCTCTGTTTTTTGTCTTAAAAAATTGTGCTATTTCTTTTCTGTTTTTTTTGCCGTGTGTTTTTAAATCCTGAACAGGGACACAATAAGGATTGTTCATATATCAGATGACTTTATTCGATTCAATGTTATCCACCATACCTTTAGTCCCAGACGGGAGAAATGTTAATATACTCCTTTGATGCATTAGCAATGACTTATATTTTCTCAGTAGTTGTTGACAAGTATTTTCGGTACTATTTACACAGATGTTTTCTTTTATGAATAACGTCATTCGGCTAGTGTGTCCTGGTATTACAGACTAAGCGAATAGCACTGGTATGTTTGCAGCCTTATGATTTTCAACAGCTCTGTGCTTAACTACTATTACTCTCGAATGTTTGCTTACATTCACCAGCAACACCATAAAGTTAATATGATGGCTGCACGGTGTTTTTAAACATAAAGGTGTTATCGTTTTTAAATACTTATTCCTGTTTCTTAGACCCGACTAACGCATAAAGTTCCAGCGACTGCTTGAAAAATACTATCTTCTAACGATTGTTGACCGTATCAACATATGAACCTTAGATGATTTAGTATCAATAATTAAGTTCATGGATATTAACCGGTCAGTGAAAAAACTCCATCTTCATTCTTAGTGAGACAAATGACAGTTTATAATTACAATATACTTGGTACTTACAGATGTTGCATAGCCTTTTAATAAGCAGGCTTCCAAACGTTACTTTCTTTTTTCACATAGTCTTTGATGTATTAATCAATCGTTTTGTCCTGTTATCTTCACTATTACCATATTGTCTTCCACTAAATAGTCTGATCATATTACGAAATTCGATTTGTTTCTTCTCAAGGGTCTTTTACCGTGTGGTCGAACTCCAAACAAAAGACGAACGAAGCATGAACAGATTAATAAACTCCTTACTGAAGCTTTCACCTGTCGACCTGATGTCACATACTTGAATCCTGACTGGGATAATTTTATCCAACAAGATGGAACTATTTCACATCGTGATATGTTCGATTATATGCATCCTACCGAAAATGGTTATGAAAAACTCTGCGACCCTTTACTAGAAGAACTTCAGAATTCTCTGCACACATTCTTAAAAACCAACGCACCCAATAGTTTTGTTGAAGATTCATAATTTCCAGGCTCCAGACATTTTGGTATTCTGTACAATATTATTCCTATTTCTGAGTCAATTCTTTGTTTATTTAATTTTGGATATAAATTATTGTGCTTCATGGCTTTTCATTTATAAACTTATTGGTGCATTATTATTTGGGTTTCATCACTTTCTTATTCCCTTACTTGACTTAATTCATCGTTCACTTATAATAAAATTTTAATACAAGGTTTCCATAGCTCTATTTTCACTTGGTTACTTTGTTTATTGAATTTATTTTGTTATCCTGACGACTACCTTGTGTCATTTGATTCTCTTTACCACTTGCTGCGGGCTTTATCCAACTTATCAGTGACTAGTTTATTTATTTCGTATTTCAGACATTCTTTCATATACTTCAGTTGTATCCTGATGGATCAACTCTTCAGTGATCAATTGTTTGGTGGAAATTATACCTAATACGGAATAAACTGTTTGGTTTTATATTTCAAACAAATTTTCTTATTGATAATCTTGACTAAAGCAATAAAAATGGACATAGCAGAACTTTAAGCTATCTTCATATGTTAAATAATGTGGATATTTGTAGGTCAAATATTCTTAAATAAAAACTAAGAGCATACTGACATAATTGTTTAGAAATAAAATGTTAGTATTGACGTTATGAATTCCTTATAAAGTAAAATCAAGGTGTGTAACAGTAGAGGTCATATAAAAAGTGCGAATTAATTGGCGTCATAGGAAGAAAAATTGCTTAACAAACATTTGTGAATGATATCACTATGGCAAAGCAAGATTGACAACTGAGTCTTTTTGGGTACATAAATTTGGTTTAAGTCTTTATATAGCAATTGATTCGGCTAAACGTGGTAAGTTCAACTTTGCCCACCAATTATCTTGGAAAGTTTGGGTAGTCAACACAGTGTCTACTGTCAAGTAAGTGGTATTCAATTAAACTGATGAGAATGTTCAGTTCTTTCAGTCTAAGTTTTTCTGGAATGCTCTCAGAGATGTAGACACGAACCCTTTTCCTGTTCTTCTGATGTGCTTTGACGTGTACATGTAGATTGGTAGTTCGGTTTTATATCCAGGTATAACAGTAATTAACCTTAGTCCGGGTTTTTAACATTCAGTTCGTAGCTGTTAAATTATCAGGATGTAGAGCATTGTACCATTAGAGTCACAAATAGCTTATAAACTAAATCGAACCCGGATACACTGTTTGGCCGTTTTTCTCGACATAGATTAGTTAAGATAAAAGGTCAGACAAAAATCAGTTCTTAGACGGATACTATGCATCAGACAGCTTGTTTGATAAAGCAAATAATAATAATTGGTTCTGGTGTAATAGACTGATGATGTAGCCATACGTGGTGTTTATTATTTTGAGGCGTTGATAAACACTTTCATTGTATATATCTCAACTGGTTTTAGCTGCCTGTCTGCATTTGGATAGCATTCTGTTGTTTTATTTCGTGTGCAGCTTAGTACTGACTAATATTCTTCGGGCTGTTTAGTATGCAACAGTTTTTAAATAATAACCTCCGCTCAGAACAATAATTACATCCTACTTAAAAGATGCCAATCACTCCCACATACGTTAGAATTTTGTCCAAGGCAGTCAATCCACGAGGTACTTCTCTGTGTGATACGTGACTGGTTTGGCAACTTTTAGTCATCGACTAGTTAAAATACTTCTGTATTTGGTTGTGGTTAGAGAAGAAGAAAAGGGTCAATTTAATGCCACTCAAACAAAATTACTTCACACTAAGTATCTTATCAGCTGGCGAAAGAAAGTACCAACCAATCTGTTAGCTATATTTGATTTATGTTTGATAAACGAAAAAGTAGGTATGTGTCAAAACTGTCAGCTGGAATGGCTAGTAGAAAGTCATATCACATTGTAGATCAGATCGTAAGTTTATAGATTGCATGAATTGTACTGTCTCACATCCATATTTGGAGCCCAAAGTTTTACGAGTTCATTCTAAAAACATATACGATGTTCAGCAGGAAAAAGCCACCTAAAACCCGACTCAAGCACAATCCCCAATATATCGTATAGCGATCGAGATTGAACTTCTGTTGGTCGTGGAACTGAGTAATCCAAAACTAAACTCATTACCTACAGCTTCGCAGTGTAATCTAGACTGATTTATCGATTTCTGTGCTGTAAAATGGCATAAGGTAGGACTAGTGGTTCGATTTGTCTTACCGTGTCAATCGTCCGTGGGTAAAATCTCAACCAATACTAATCTTATTCATGGGTTAGTTTTGTCTCTATGATCTGACACACCCTCGAAAAGTTACCCATGAATTGAGACGAAACATAATTTATGTTCTGTACATAATTAAATAGCTAAACAGGGTGGAAAATCAATGATTTCATAGTAGGACATTTGTATTCAGTTGATCGTAACGGTCATTTACTTGATCTAAACAAATGATATGTGTCAAAAGTCATCAGATACAAAAGCACAGAGTCCAACTCTTCAAACTCAGTTGTCTGAAATACCTGTATGTAGTTACGACGACGAGATTGGATAAGTAAAGTTGGATGAAGATAGGAATAATGACAGTTGTTAATTTATTGAAGTGGAAAAAAACTGGAGACGATAAGTTTAACACGTCGTGGAGTCTGCCCGTATAATTGATTTAAATAGCCCAGAGACTCTTCTAAAAGGCCTTTCGTAAGAAGAGAAATTAACAGCTGAAGCCTAAAACACATGGAGAAATTCAAGCAATATTAACAGAAGAGATGAAATAAAATCAGCTGTTTCATGGCAATTAATAATTAATGAGTAAATCTGAACTCTTTATTACATTCTACTTCATTTAATCCATCTCTTATTATGTGAACAACGATTACTTTTATTTGTTCCAATCCGAATATAAGATAAACAATCAGTTTGGTCAGTACAATAACGGATATTTGTTTACTTATGTTCATTTTACGTATGTTGCGACATGTTTGTCTTATATTATCTGTAAAAATTATCTGACTTCATCAAAAATCCCTAATCAGAGACGACATATAGTGAATGCGTATCTTTCACATCAGATCTACATACAAATCCATACAACTGTTGTTTTAACTCGATTTTTTCCTTGTTTCACAGCAAATGTCTCATAAATATTACAAAAAATCTCACTTTTAACATTGTTAACGTGATTACATTACTTGTTTCGTGTACAGTTAAACGTTGAGTCATGAATATATATTCGATAATTCTGGTGTTTACTTATATTTCCTTGAGAAATTCTAGACCAGATTGCCTGGTGAAACATTGGATTTGCTTAGAGTTTTTAGCTGAAATTTTTACAAATATAGTTCTCCCTCTGTAAGTCTTGTCATTATTATCTTATAATTCGAGGCCTTAGGCAATCTTGTATTTTGTTTTATTTTTCGTAACACCTTCCGCGTGCATAAGTATATGTTTTAATAATTTAATATCTAGTAATATCACTCAATAACTTAAAGGTAATTCGAAGACATCACTGGTATCAGATCAGCTTTCATCAAGATAGTAAATAACACAGATAATTGATCAGTCAGTTATCGTACCTAAATATAAAGGTTAACATCGCTCATTGAAGACATGTTTATGGTTTTGTTTTCATAAGCAACTGATTGATCACTTATTACTTCTATAGAAAAAAATCGGTCATAATCATGTTTTGCTATCACTCTGGTTAGAATTAAAAGAACTACAAATAATGCACAATGGAAATTCCCTCAAATGACCTATGAAATATGTAGAATGAAGAAATAAGCAACCAGTTATAAATTTCCGTTCTTAACTTTGAAAAACTTGCAATTCGGGACAAGGAAACTAGTTGACTATTAACTGAACTTTCACAATCAGGTACTAACATTTTAGAACCAGTCTTGGAAATCTCATCTGTACTAATAACTACAAATATGTTCGATTTCTGTCAATCATTTGCCAGAAATTCTGTTAGCACTGAATGTTATCATACTACTGGTTGAAGAAGATTTTAGCCACATTCTTCCCATTTCGACTTTTAATCATATTGAGTTATGACAGAATCCTTATGCGAATAGGACATGTTTTTATTCATAGGAGTAGTTGTTAATTGATTTACTCAGTTGATTTGAAGTAGATTTGCGTCTTAAGTAGATTATGGACAGGCCATTGATTTTTCTGTCTAACATTTTTCTGAAGAACTTAACTTTTAGATGTTTCTTCACTATTTTATATCCTATATAAAGCAAAATCTCTACAATTCTGTGTTTGAAATCGTGGTTGTGGGCATGCTATAAAATGGTGAATCATTTATACTTTTATCCAATTGTCAGCTTCTCCTTGTAAGTCCCTTCTGTTATGACCTTGATGTCTGGCTTTCTATCACGCGACTTATCGACCAGTCAGAATACGACTTATACAATTTCGCACTATGCCAAACCAATGACGTTCAACCGGTATGAGCAGTTTAGCGTCCTTATTGGTCTTATGCTCCCCTAGCCCTTCCACTTGAGTCCAGAACACAATACCAGCTCCCGTAATATGAATCGCATCGAATCAGATCGTTTATTCCAGACATACTCTGTTTATATACTAATCAAACAAACCACATTGTACCATAAAATAGAAAACAACATTCGTACAATATTTGACAAGTGAAATAAATAGTGGCCAATAGGAAATGCCCATTTAAAGTCCAAGGACACCATTAGACTTAGCATGATAATTATTGGATAATTATACAATAAGAATATTTATAGAATATTAGTCTATTAACAGTCCTCGGAAGTCACCTGTAACTTAATCTTCACTGGGTTATAACACCTTCAAAGACCTTTTGAGTAAACTATCACATATTTGGTGTTGATGCTATTCTCTTCTGACCACATCGATCTTGTCTTTTGACTGAATTCGATCTTTCGATTTTTGCAAATTTTCTGTGCTAGTTATATCAGTCTCTGTTCCACCGCGGTTCTACATTATTGTCTTTATTGGTTGATTTATCTCCGATTTATGAATAATTACACATTTTTCTTCATCAACAATAGATGTGTTAACTGTTATAAGTGAAAATGTATTTTTTGAACAAACCACGTAATAATCACTAGGTTGGGACTTTTTGCATAGGTTGTCTCATTTTAATTTCTATATATATTTCAATATGCCTCTGAATTAAAGGTTAATCACTGTTATATTTTAAAATCTGGTCGATTCATGTGGTCTTTCTATATGCTAGACAGAGAAGGGTTGTCAATCCAGTCGGTGGTGACCAACAAATTGTAACACTAAACCTGAAAGGTCTCACTCTAACTTTGAACAGTAAATTTAACATATGATAATGCAATCAGCTATTCAGGTAAGTAATCAATAGTAAAAATTATCCATGAATGTAATAAACGCCGTTGTACCTTATCGTAACTATTACTGATCGAAGTTTATTGACTACGTTAGATACTCTATGTCGACAGTCAATGAACAAAATCACTGAATCCGAAGAAACACTATACTTCTGGGCACCATCATAGCTAGAATTTCTCTTCATTAACCTGGTCATTTATCATGGATTCTGTCCTGCACTACAATTTACAACGATATATAAAGGTGTGACTAGAATGTAGGTTTGTTTCATTACATCTATCATTGAGTATTTATTATGATGTATATAAAGTATTTTGCATAATTTTGGCTAAATCATATCAATGAACACTTGTTCTAGATTATTTAAACTTTCCTCATCATTTCTAACGTGTTTTGCTTTGTTCTTACTTTCTAAGTACACCGTTGATCAAACTGATTGGTGACAGCGTAACAATTAATATCTTGTCGAAAACCACTTAGCTCTAGTTGACTGTTCTAAGACAATTTCTCAGTATGAGAGATGATCACGAATTGCTTAACTTGATATCAAGCAATTTATATAGGTCAAGTTGATACACGTGATATTGCGTTCTTGTAACAAGTTACTATTGTGTAGCTCCTCACTGTATGCTACGATTGACACTTACGGATTGATACCCAAGCTGAATCACGACAGTTTTTGAAATAAATACTTCGTATGATGAACTAGTTGAATAATTATAACGATCTCCTTTAAAAGGAAGGTCCATGAAACTCATTCCAAGAAATAGTTAAAAATGCGTCAGCTACGTTCCTTATCAAATTACTCAAATAATCTGGTGAAAACCTGTGACGACTTCTACACCCCTACTATTTTACACTCAGTATCTTTAAGTCTGGATTACGTCTCAACTGTTTTATCCTTGATACCCATTGTTTGTTCCACTGATCTATGACGGTTTGCTTACAGGTTTTACCCTTTACAATGTTCAGTATTGGGGGAGATTTGTCTCTTTAGCTTGGTAATTTGGAAACTAAGCTAGTTTATAAAAGACCATAGTATTTTTGTGTGACATGTAACTCTCAAGATCAATCCGTCACATTCTATTCGCTAGCTACTGCGATCGTTGCACAGTAAAGTAACATAAGTTGACGTAATTTGATCAATCTGACACCATTTCTGATTGGCCAGAATAAATTGTGTAGTGATACGACGTAGATGAAAATGGCTCTAAAGTTTCACTGTTATAGGACTCATGAATACCACTGCAAACCAATAGGATAGATGACTGTTTATCTTTAGGTGTCTCTAAATTTATTAAGATTTTTACTTAGGGTTTCCTCTTCTTCTTTAGTTAATGAAAATATATGGGTAAAACCAATTACAATCTGGACGGTCCTCACAAAGCTCCGCTTATATATTTGTAATAACCATGACCGACTAAAGTCTCTCTAAATTGCCCCATATGAATCCAGTTATTTAGTTATTTCAAATAGTTCTTTATAAGTTCGGGAGATTCCATGATTTACGAGGTCATAATTTAATGCTCAGAATCAGAAATTATGCATGAATTTAAAGGGAAACTGTCTTCTTCTAACTTAGAAGACATCTTCGATCGTCGATAACCAAGTAGTATAATACTGGTCATCTAAAAATCAGTCATCTTTTTGTCTGCCCTTTAGAACCTTTAGAACAGTGTAACGTATAAGGAAATATTACAGATGTTTTCCATCTACCTCTGAATGCTAGGTGACAGAATGAGGCTTGATTTCTACCAGTAATTTAAAACTTGGATTTCTTGCTTAAAGATACACCGTTATTTTAATGAATGGATTCATATAGGATTCTGTTCCATTACTACTAGTGTACACTTAATTTATTAAAAGTTTACTTAATGCTTTAAAGCTCCCTACGAGCACCTGACAACTCACTGAAAAATCATGACTCAATTCATTTTATTTCCGTCAAAAAACCTTTTGCTATAAAAATGAAAAATAAAATAAGTCATTTATTTTACAGGCAATCAAGTAACAGATGCAAATGCTTCGTTGAAAAATTCAGTAGATTTTATTGAAGTAACGAACTGTATTGCGTTTAAAAATATTTTCATTAAAAAAAAGATAAAGATCTTGGATTATTACGGTTGAACCATATCAAATAATTCCTTGAATTAAAAATTCAGTAAATTTAAAGTTTAATACAACTTCAGTGCACTACTTGTTATTACAACAAGGAATCATTATTATCATGGAAGGGAATAACTTTTTCTCTGTACAAACCACTAAATTTGAAATTTATGCATCAACATCCATTTCTGAGTACAAACAGTTAATCGAATACGAAACGTTGAACTGATTTATGAAGTAATGAGATGGCACTTTATAAGCTATGGGAGAGCATGACTCATAAGTGCCTAATATCTAGAAAGCAGTTTGGAAAAACAATAGTTAATTATCATTTAACATGAATTTACTGTTGAACAGTTTTTTAATAGATAAATTACAATAAATGGAAAAGTTTTTACAAAAATCTCACTTGAAATTCTTAAACTCTTCTAACTGTATTCGAAATTGATGCATTATATGACAGAGTTAGCATAAATTAAGAATTACGATAGTAAACTTTTGTTGAAACAAAATATGATACAATACATTCTATGATTTTCGCTCTAATTGCTTCTTTGTTCAGGTAATCAGCAGATTTCAATTTGTAGTGCACATCACTAACTGACTTTATTTAGGGGTCCACTAAAAATCAAGAACATCGGCGTAGCTGTTTATTCGTGGGATGAACTCCTAAACAGTGTCCATCCATGATCCCATCAGGGATTGAACCTATAGGATTTAGGCTTCGTAGAGATCACTTGACTTTTAGGCGGTTGAGTTATCATCCAATAGTCTGGATTTCAAAATTAGATTTGTGATACTGCTTGACTATCAACCAGTGACATTAAGGATATTTGTCTCATTCAAGACTTAGTTGCACCACATTGATTACGGGTATAATACAATAGAATAAAGTCCTATAGATCTATTTAAAAATAGTCATTTTAAAGCCTACGATTCTAACGCAATTTAATGAACATTTTTACTTGACTATTATTTGTTGTTTATACCAATGGTCTTTCAAAACCAATTTAAAACATACACTTTCAAGTCTAAGAAATCATTAAAATATGTTTTGCCATTATTTAAATAATAGATTCCCAATACAATGTTTCATCTGTGAAAATAAAATGAAGGCTTACCAGTATCTTAACATGGTATTTTAGGTTGTGGTTTCTCTATAAAAGTCAAGATACCAATGATAAATTAAATCTTCAGTTATTTTGTTGTTTTTTTCCTATTTATTCCTAAAGCATTTTGGGCGTATAAGGGCAGAAAGATGTTTGAGCAACAGATGAAAATCAAATAAATACTTAAGAAGATTTTGAGATACTTGAAGCATTGTTAGCCTGTAAGCAAGAGAGAAAAAGAAGTGGGCAGAAGTGTTAGAAAGAATGGGCCCAAATACCTGAATCAAAAATATATTTACTCTGTTATTGTTTTACTAACAATGTATTTATTATAGTCTATCCCTTTAGTGTAATCATAAATCCAACCAGTCAGTAAATGTATGGGGAGTGATGCAGGTTCAAGGTTATAATTTTAAACCTAAGAAGTTCTGTGGTTTTTTTATGCTCATTGGCTGTTTATGCTTGCGTTATCTGGTCTTAATGACTGTCTTAAAATACTTCGGATGTCTAAAGTAGTAGTAAGAAGTGTATCAACTTATAAACATAGGAGGGAAGTAACTAAAATTTCTTTGAAAATTAGCTTTTACTCTCTTATTTTCCAACCAACAGAATTAAACTGTAGTAAAAATAGAATACATTGACACTGCCTGTCTTAGAATAAGTTATATATACAACGTCAATATTATACATATGTAACTATGCGAAAAAAATATTTTTTCTAATAATCTTTTTAGGATATGGTGAATATTGTCGTTTTAAATTTACAGAATTACAATTCATGGGACTGAACAATGACTTATAGTTAACCAAGATGTAAGTAGTTAATCTTTATTTTACATTTCTCTTTAAATCTTTGTGTATCATCAAAACATAAATTAGCTAAGAAATTAAAATATACAGAATGTTTATTGTTTAAATCTATTCACTTCGACTATATTGAAAGTATCTTATGGGGTGAAGTTTTTATGAAAAACCTAAAATAGTTACCGCATTTAGAGTAATTACAACAAAATCCATAAAATGATTGAGGAAACTATTCACTTCTTACTGAACATAACTTAGTTGTCATTTGAAAGATCAAATTTTACACATATCTGAATATATATATATTTATAAGACAAGGAACGTTTGTTATTAGCGAACATAATATCTAGTTGCCTTTAACATTGTAGCTGTTTATTTAAAAGTTTATTCATGAACAGAATAAAACAACTACATTTATCCCAATTTACTATTCGAACCATGATGACTGTGATAAATGATGAGGACTTAATAATCTTTCTTTGAAAGATGGATTGTACCGTTTTTTATATAATTTGTGAGTGGGTAGCCTTCAAATGATTATACAGTTAACAAACTTAACTATTCATAATATTATATGACAACAAGATTATAAATATTCATAATCTGAATTCGTATTCGATACTTCATACCATCTATTATTCGAGGAACGTAGACGAGAGGATAGAAAACGATCAAACTGTTTATTGTTCTTTAGATCTTTAGGATTGTTTCATTATTTTAACGTATTATAATTGTCATTATGAAGAGTACGGGCTACTTTGTTGATTAATATCGATTAAGTCTCTTAACTCATATTCATTAATAAAAAAAAACGAAATATTTGGTAAATAATAAACACTTTACTTTTTACGGTTTAAAATAGCAAGAATGAGTGTGACATCTTACTAACAGTATTTGACAAATTAATTTCTAATACTGTTAGGTAAAGATGCCAGCTCAATTCTTTGTACTTCTGACAATGAATTTCTTACATTTTTTTAAAAATAGCTTTTATGTATTTAGAGTTGAATTAGCTTAGATTTTGTTTCAGGATGTAATAAATGTTAAATCCTAGTGAAGATTAAACTACAGGTAACTTCTAAGAGCTATTAATGGACTAATATTATATATATTCCTATTGTATAACTGTTCAGTAACTAGATTGTGTCTATCTATATTCCTCTTATTATAAGCTTCATTTTGAGCTATCGATTGTTAATATGCGATTCACTGTTCTTAAGTTATGTTCCGTTTATTGATTACAGTCTCCCACGTCCCAAGCCACTTTTTGGCTTGATCTTTTATAAAAGTTATTTTCTATTTTATGCTGTGATGCAGTCTGTTTGGCTGGTATATAAAGGGGGTATGTTTGAAATAAGTAATTCGTATAGTAGCTGTTATTGGCGTTCCAAACTTACCTGGACGGGCTAGGCGAACAAGGCACTAATAAGGACGCTGGGCTACTCATTGGTTTTAGCACAGTACTAAGATTGAATAAGTCATATTTCGATTAGCGAATAAATCACGTGATAACTAACCGGCCATAAAGTCACAACAAATTGGTGACGCAGATTTTGCGAAAAAAATACAGAACAATAAATGCTCCATGATTTTCAAAAATTAAGCATAGCTGTTAATTTTGCTAGAGCTAAAAATGATCTAGAATGGTAAGATATTCACTTATTTAGTGCTTTGATACACTTAATATACTACAACCGGAGATAAACTGTCAATTGTTCAACTACTCTTCTTGACGGTGTTTAGTAGTTTCACGAATTTAAAACTCAATTCTCCAAATGACATAACATATAATCTATTCATAGAATGAATAAATGTCATTTTAAACGAAATACACACATCCTTAGTTAAAAATCTAGTTTCTTGGGAGAAAACACCCATTTGCTAAAGTGTACACCTAATTTATGACATGACACTTAGTTACCTGAATATTTTGCACACGATTTTTAAAAAAACGTTGTCACAAATGGTGTACACTGTTTTGACCTTAGACTATGATAAACATGCCTCTTTATTAGACTCCTAGTTACATTAAAATAAATAATTAATAAAGAGTTATTCCGCAAATAACAGTAGAATGTACACTAATTTATATGTGTCATCAGGTTAATACATAATGATAGACAGCATTTGAAGAAAAAAAACAAAGTTAGATCATTTGAATAAAGGTTATACATTTATTGTTTCGACTGAATGTTAATGATGGAATAGTTAATAATGTGAGGTATAAAATTCATGAAGAGCTCATTAGCAAACGTGATGTCAGTCTAAATTATAGAAATGTTTACGGACTAAGCTTCGTAATGGTTATCAATCATATAAATACACAAGTCATGCATAATAAGCATTTTCGGATACACTTCGAAGGTGGTATAACAACTATGACTGTATTACAAAAAGTTAAGATCTATCTGAAAATTTCAAAAACATTGAAAACAATTTTAGGGAGATGTTCATTTCGTAAAATCTATTAACCAGAATGCTTAGCATGGATTTCGAAATTTATTTATGAACTATTAATATGAATAGATTAATATAATAAAACCATGTTGAGTTTTCTCCTCGTCACTCTTTTAATTAGATGTCATCAAATTTACTTGTAAACTTATTCTCAGTTTATTTTCAGTGATGGATTATAGAACTTATGTATTGGTCATACACTGTGCACAATATGAAGGGTGTCTCATACATGTATTTTTAGATGATATTGTTTCTAAACAATACTATCCCATTGAATAATCAATCTTGTGGGTTCATATTCAAATACTTCTATTCATTTGATAATATCGAAATTTCAATTATAATTAAATCTTGATTAAACAGATTTTCTTAAAGAAACGAAATTTTTTTTATCTTAAGGTTTATATTCAACTGGTAAGAACTTTAAATGAATGAGATCATGAATCGACCTATGTTAGACCACCACTGTAAACTTGGAAGCACCGGACGGCCGTTCCGTTCTGCTATGGTACTCCTCAGCAGTAAGCATTCACGACCTCGCACGAGGGACTCGGACCCAGGACATTTGGTCTTGAGCGTGAACGCTTAACTTCTAGATCACTAAGTTGGCATCCGACAACGTTAATGTCTAGCTTCAACCAATCCATGATTGTGTACGTTCATCTTCCATCGTCATTAGTGGGTAACTGCTTCACACTCGGCACGGATTAGCTCCACTGGTCACGACTTCTCACTAGAACTTCGAGAATTATCTCTCGAAGCTATTCACTAGTGAGCACATGAATTAATAATATAATTTAAAGTTGATCCAGTGATCATTTAGAAAATAATGAATTAAATAAGTGAGAAAAGAAACAAAACATTGAAAAAAAAACTATTTAAGAGTTGAATGAAGAATTGTCGATAATAAAATATTAAAGTCATGAAAAATATTGTAATTGATATAAGTGGATCTTTATTGATAACCAACTGTTGAACGGATAAAATAAGTTCATGATGTAGTTGAGACTTATTAATTCCTTAAGTATTTAACAAAATGATGTAACAAAATCAATGCATATCATTGAAAGATACATGCTGTAAACCAATCAGACACTATTGGCTTAATCATTTTTAAATTTGTTGATTTGTCTTGTTACATAAGATGGACTAGTTTGATATATCTTTACAATACTTAAACGCTCTCTTATTGGTGATCTATCGTATATCAGGTATTAATAAATAGATAGACAAAAGCGAAGAGTTAGAAATTGTATTTCAAAGTGATAGCAAACTTTAAAATGTAAAACCATTAAATACAGAAGCATTTATGACTTGTGCGAAAAACAAATCAATGAAACATTTATTCTTCAATAGTTTTATTAAATAAGGCTACTATACATGTCTTCATTATTAAAAGTAAATTACTAAATAAACATTAAAATGGACCATATCAACTGTACTTTGAATAAATTATTGTAAAAAATACATTAGGAAGATTTGTAGCTCAGGTGGATGATTTCGATGGAGTTTTATTCTCTTAGCTGGATGATTTTCAGGTAGAAGTTTGTGCTGATGATATCGTTCAGACGAACGATGAAAGCTCCATGATCAAACCATCCAGCACAGAGAACAAAACTCCATCAAAACATTAGAAAGATTGTCTTTATTACATTTCTTATTCTTAAATTTGTTCTTTCAAATATTTTAGTTTGTTTGAATTTAAAGGAAATTAAAGTTAATTTTTTTATTGAGAATCATGGACTGATTGGTGTTAGACCACCATTGAAAACGTGGAAGCACTGGATGACCGTTTCGCCCTATTATGGAACTCCTCAGCGGCGCGCATCCGAGATCCCTCACGCGGGATTCGAACCAAGGGCCTTCGGTCTCACGAGCGAACGCCTGCATTTTCATCTCAATGACGATTAAATCTCTTACTTTATTTCTGATCATTTGTTTCTTAAACTGTGGATATGGAATGAAAATTAAAACTGAATAAATTAAATCTACTCAAATCTTCCAATTTTAAGTTAAATACTAGAGTATAATACTTAACAAGAAGTGAATCCACAAACGATGTTTCTTTAGAATTCATATATTTCGTTAGTATTATTTTGAATTTTATTGTTTGAAACAGATGAACCGTACTAAATAACAACATAAGTGTCCTGAGGTATTCCGTATGAGAATATCGTTATTATCATTGTTAGTTTAGTAGTGATCATGCTACAATCGTTGATGTTTCTTAACTTCATATCACGTGCTGAATGTTTGATCGTTTGACCAGACTAGAACGAAATAACTTTTATGTTCTTCTTGGCCCTCTATTGTTCTCTATGTGAAGTCAGTAAGTAAAGAAAACTAAAAAAGATATGATTATTTAGATGTCTTTTACGAGGTATATGACATTATAAAAAGAATTAGGTCTTGATATTCCTTCTAGATACATTTAGTACAGTGAAATTTTTCGATTATTGTAAGTTACATTGATCTTTCATAACTTCCTAACCATATTTTATTCTCTTTTCTATAGAAAAGCGATGTCATTGAAATTGTAAAAAAGGTAGTTATTTTATTTATATTCATTACAGAATTGATTACATGGAATCCAGTAGGAAATTCTCATATTTTCGATAAATATGTTTCCTAAGTTCAATTGATGTATTCAAGTTTACTCAGTTGTGTTTATTTTCCAAACGATAATACAAATTTCGGGTATCATAATCCTTGAGAATTATTGAGCATTTTTTTGTTGTTGCTACAAACAATCAACTTTTTGTGCAAATGATTTGTAGTTATAAATATGTAGATCAACGTGTCATATTTCCTTTTAATGATAATGGTATATCTATTCAGATTGGTTCTCACTTAGGAAATCTCATACTAAACAGCATTTAAAATTAATATTACTTATCTCTGTGACAATTATTCAGGCTAGAAAACTTATTTCAGATTTTAATCGAATAGCTTAATAAGGTCACACTTGGTTTTAATAATATTGGATGAATACGAGAAAGATTTCTGTGTTTCTGGAATAAAACTAAACTCAGACAGTCTACACAGAACCATTTTCTTATGTGTTTTTTTTTAACAAAAGTCTTTGTAAACTCAGTTACAAATTCATGTAGAGAATCTTTTTTTTCAAAATCCCTTATCTAGAAGCATTTTCTGGAGATAAAATTAAAAATCAAGTGTTTTTCTTGATGGAACTTCAGTAAAAATGGTCTGTAACTTCTAGAATGGTCATTCACAACGTGTTGAAATTTCACATACATAATGTATATTTAATATACTAAAGAACAGGATTTTTCAAATGAAAGTAAAATTAAAAAGCTGACCATACAGCTGACTCCTTTGAAAAAATCTGTTGTGTAAATAATCCAATTGAATGTTTTTATTAATTGTAGTTCCATTTCAACATTTTTGGTTATCATTAGCTTCCTATCAGTTATAAGATTATTGTGAACGATGAAATTTGCATTTATTTAAGATTATCTGTTACTATTTCCCATAATTTGGAAGAGTTGGATTTGATTTGATAACTTATCTAATAAAATAAAGAAAATCTATTTTTATTGTAACATTTAGAGTCTATCAAGTTCACGATTTTGGGGACTAAACATTCAGGATCGAGTCTCACAGTACAGGAGTCAGTAAATAATTGTTAAACTCTCTTTAATCCACTAATATTCCATGTTATTAAATCGCTACTAACTTACAGAAATACACGTCCTGAATATCATAAAAAACCGAGAATTACTAGATCTAAAGTAACTGTTATTACAAGCTTAAAATGTTGATTACTATTTAAACTTTACTTTTATACTTCATCAAACAGAAATATCTTCTGAGGGAATGAATGAACTTTATTTTATTTTCACAAGTTTATTCTCATCTAGAGTGTTAATCGTTTGAATTTACGGTTCAACAATAAGTTATTTCTTCTTATAAGAAATTATTTCGTTTTTTATTCTATATTATCCTTTCAAATATCAGTGACGGCAAACACTTAAACTATGAATTTATCATTATCACCAAAATTCTTGTAATAATTCAGATGTTTTAATCTAAATTGTTGAACACGGTTTAGGGCGGGGCTATATATATATAGTCCATTGTTTAAGACTTGAATTTCTTATGATATGCAGATAAAATTATGTTTTGCAGAATCAATTCATATTGTGACATACAGGGAGCATAGATGAATTTGCCTTGTTTACACATATAAGATAGCATCCGGATAATTCAGAATAAGCCGGAAAAACTGACTGCCTGTTGCTATAGTAATAGACAATAAGGTCAATATTATATGTTCACTTGTTATGTTTACTAGTAATATATATATATATATATATATATATATATATATATATATATATATATATATATATATATATATATATATATATATATATATATATATATATATATAGTAAACTATATCCACTTATAATCTTATCATTGTTAAGTCGCAATACAATGTTCTACTATATTATGAGTTTTAAATAAAGATATTACTGAAGTTGAGAGTTTATCACTATACATCCATAAGCAATTGTTTATTGTATTCAATTTTTACAGAGTATTATCAAATAAATGACACGTGAATAATAATTAAAGGTGAGTATCTTAAGCATTAAGTTAATCCACAAAAACACATGTTTACTTTATTAACGTGAGTAAATAAATAACTACTATTGTTTATTTGTATTTACGTGCAGAAAAATTAAACAATACAAATTACAGATATTCATTGTTTAACTGATGCAATTGTTTTAATTAAAAAGAAGTAACACTACTATAAAGCTACTTTTCAATTAATCTACTTCAGTATTAGGTCACAGTAATAACTCTCCTTAATTTAAGAATTTATTTGAGGAAACGGATAAAATGAGAATATGCTTCAGCATATTTTGTTGGATTATATTATTAAGTTAATTTTTAAACTGACAGAGGCATATAAGTATTCTGAAGAAATAATTAAATAGATACAACCAACCAAGCTGAATAAATGTTGATAAAATTTCTTTTAAAATAAATGAACCAACCATCATCAGTGACCTATTTGAACATTTAAAATTATCAGGTTTCACTATCCGACCGTTTTATGATTTCCCAAAGTTTAATAATATATGTTCCTCTTCGACTTAAAATTGAAGTTAATAACTTCTCATACCAAACAACTCCCAAATTGTTAGAGGAAATTCTACAACCAGTCATATATTAGATAATTCGATATAGAGTTTCTGATCCCTATGATTTCGCTTATTGAATACTCGAAATCAACTTATTAGGAAAGAAAATGATATCATAAGATTTTGCTTTTCTCTTTATAATGTTCCTCTTACACATACAATCTGCTTCTTATGTATTTATATTTAAGATAACATAATCCGAATCGGTACTGCAAAACATTGCATAAAAAAATACTACGTTGCACTTCAACATTCAATTCAGATTTAACTATTACTTAAATGAGCAGATTGATCGAGATAAAATAGACTCACTGCTGGGTCTGAGCATCGTGATCATTCCGGAGAACAGTCCTTCGAACAACAATACAAGAATTGTATGAACAACACCTCCATTATGTGGCGAGAACATGGATGTTAATAACACCCTACATCAGTTCAATAGTCGCCAACACCTTCACAATAAAATCGGAGGTAAAATATGAATTTCATTTTCTTAATGTTTTTCTGTAGGGATGACCAGAGCGCTTTCAACGAAGATCGGTATATAGAAAGTCAACGTGTAACAGACAATATACAAGCTTTCGAAGTTGGGTGTTACTAGGCGACCAGAGCTCAATCAATTTTATATCTTTGAAGCCTGACTGCGATGATGAGTAAAATCCGATGAACAACAATTGAGTGGTTTTCCAAGCCAGAGACATCTAAATTAGTGTAAAACTAAAATAGCAACTCGGAAATACTCTAACAGTACTAAAGATTTTGTTCATGAACATCTATTCTGAAAAGAAATCTTAAAGATAGTTTCTATTCAGCTTCGAGTTGTTTTCTTTATCAGACACTTCATTTGGAGACGTTAACGACAAACAGCCGCTTTCGAAAGCCTTAATCCTAATTTATTTGTTTACCTGTTCATGTGAATGTCATTAGTCGAACGACGAGTAAACTCGTTAAACAAATGTTATAATACTACTCTGCACTTCGATCTTAAGATGGATGCCATTCGGCAATAGCTCAAAGGTTGAACATATGATGAGCACTGATTGCGTCTAGGCACTGGAATCATCTTTTAGGATCGTCTTGTGGGAACTTTGTCCTAAATTATGGACAGGTTGATCATTTCACTTATTTCCGTTATTCTGCATGCCTATCTTTTTGGGCTTTGTCAGAACGGTATGAGAAAAGGGCTTCGTTGTCAAGCTTATAATTACAGTAGCATTGGTTACTTTGTTCTTCCTCTTATAAATAATTGTAAACTCTTATCTGTGTACACATATGCGTTTATGAATGTCTATGCACGTTTTTCTGACGGATTTGTCACGCTCAAGATGGATTTTTGATTCACGACACTTTGTATATACATATGTATACACTTGACTTTGATTTCATTCATACATGCATTTATCCGTTGCCTGTTTGATCGCTTGGCTAGATACAAGGATGCTAGAGATAAACTTTACTTAACAATACTTAGTTTCATGACTTAATTAACATTACACCGGAGGCAAACGTAATCTTAATTATGGGACGAAATTAATCCGGATAGTTTGGTAATAAGGACATCGTACGCCAATAGTAACACTATTAATTACTAACAGGATTAGGTAATCATGTTATCTAAATAAAATTCATAATTTAAGTTCAAATCAAAAATTTCATTCATTATTATTATTAGCAGTATAGAAGGTATACCAAATAATGATTTAATGAACTGTTTATGTCAGTCAGCTAAAACGTAGGTCCAGGTTGCCGTACAGCATTAGCACAGCAAGATGAACACCGGATTCATAGGAGTGGTTAGGTCAAAGGTGGTAATATATGGGAGAAAGATTACATATAAGGATACAGTACAGGAAGAAAGAATTAGTTAGTAGAAAGAAAGATATGAAGTGATTTTAATCTCTTAGTTTAAGGAAAGACAGTGAGTGTATACACCTACGCCATTGTGATCGATTCTGAGCCATGTCACCAAGAGTCTCCAACCATCGGTTACGAAAGTCACGCGGACCCCAACCAAGTAGTCTGCATCTACCAACATGGCTCAGACTAGAGTTTAGTGTCTTCAAGCACTGATGTCACGTTTTGGTTTGGCCACCCCTAATTCTCTTCCAACCATCTCTAACACCCGTTAGCATTGCACGACGTGGTAATCGGTGTTCAGGCATACGTAACACGTGGCCCAACCATTTCAGTCGATAAAGATTCACAACCTCATCAACTGATTTACCATCATTACCTAATAATCTGCGTCTAACCTCACTTTTACCTATCCGGTGATCCCAACAGACGCCAGCAATATTTCTAAGGCATCTGTGGTCAAATACTAGTAGCTTACGGGTGTCTACTACTCTTAAAGGCCATGTTTCGCTGCCGTAAATTAAAACAGAACGAACTGCCGCGCAGTATACTCGTCCTTTTATTGATAGACGGATATCTCGCCTTCGCCATAGGTGACGTAAGTTGGCAAAAGCTAAACGAGCTTTTCGAATCCGTGCTGAGATTTCGTCACACACCAACCCATTAGGATTGATCAGACTTCCAAGATAAGTGAAGTTGTCAACGCGTTCGACTACTTCACTCCCTATCCTTAGTTCGGGTGTTGACGCAGGCCAGTCCTGAAGCAACAACTTGCATTTAGAGGGAGAGAAGCGCATTCCAAACATTCTGGCATTGTTGCTTGGTGCTACCAAAAGACTCTGTATTTTATCAGCGTCTTCACCAAACAGGACTATGTCATCTGCGTATTCTAAGTCGACAAGTGGACCTCCTGGATGGAGATCAATACCCGGGAATTCAGTCGACGAGAACGTGATTTCCATCAGTAGGTCTATGATGAAGCTAAACAGAAATGGAGAAAGTGGGCAGCCTTGACGGACACCACTTGAGGTTGCAAAAGTAGATGACAGTTCGCCATAAGCTCTGACTAGACTAGTAGTGTTCGAGTAAAGAGCCTTTACAAGGTTTATGTACTTCTGAGGTACACTTTTGAATGACCTACTGGTAATCTTAATTCATAAACGAATAACAATTACACCTCTTTAGATGTATAATTGACATCAGAAAGTGAATGTATAAAGTAATATTTATTTACACAATTAAAACAAAATCTTTTATAATACTTTCATTAGGATAATAAAGTCATAAGTGCTTCAACTTTGGACACCAAACTTTTTCCATACATATGAGAAAGAAATACTTCACGAAAGTCTTGATTTGAAAATATATCTTTATGATCGGTAGTAAATTGGTAGTCGCATGGACTACAACGAGAAACAAACATTCGAATATCCATGACAGCACTTGCACGTAAACAAATTAAACTAAAAAGGTGTGGAGAAACAGAAAGAGAAACTTAACAACAAATTAAAACCAATACATTTCCCGATAAACAGGTGTTTGATAAAAAAAAAATGTAACACCAAAAATCAATACGACGAAAGAGCATGAGAAATACTTACAAGTAAATAAAAGAGATTCAAGAAAATCTTTCGAAGAAACAAATATATGTCAGTAATACATACTGTATGGGCTTTAGGATGACTATCAATAAATATTTCAGAATATACTTTTAGATATTATTTCCTACTATATTAGCAACGGAATCTAGGATGTGCGTTTCGTCCAGCCTGAATTTTATCCTGGTTTCTGTTAGTGTTTTTTATGGGACTCATCTACCAAATTACAAAACAGAGGTGTTATCCATGACATTTTAGAATAGCAATAAGTAACTCTATTCAAGCAGGAACTCGTTTATTCTGTATAGGATATATTAGGACAAACACAACAATTGGAATGATCTTCAAACGAGTCAATCTGTCTTTTTTAGGAAATGTAAATAGCAGAAAATATTTTTACTAGTACTAGTGTAATAGTAAAATAACTTATTTGAAAGCTTTAAGATGTAAGCGATTTGAAGTAAAACATCATTTAGAATCCTCAAGATCTTTAGACTTATTCCAGTAAGGGATATAAAAGCGATGGATTTTATTTACACGATGTAAATAACACCAGAAAATAACTAATAACTAGGAGGCTCAGTAAGAGTTCATTTTTAAAATGTTTGTTTAGACTTCAAACAATTTGGTGTTTTTCTAAATTATTCAGTGTCACTCATTTACCAAGTACACGCTAATGTTCTTGAATTTTAATCCTTTTGTACACAAGTGCTAACTTTAGTTCCTTGTTTGAAATTAATTTTAACGACTATCGTACTGTAATTTCAAAAAATGAAAAGTATGATCTAACAAAAGTGTCACTTAGGTTCTGATAGTTAGTATGTGTATGAAACCGACTAGTGTAAACATAAACTTGACTACTTAAGCCTATAGTATTACTCAGCTTTGTTTAGATAATCGAAGGACTGAGGCTGGTTACAGTCTCAAGTAAAAAGGTACATATATTTAACGAGGCTATTAAGTTTTGTACACATGTTGCTAATGTCGAAACAGGAAAAATGGTAAATAACACTTTAAAAGTAGTGGTATAATGGCGGGTGTTTCATTGTTATCATGTAACGATTTATCACCACTGTATAAAGCAACTGACAGGAACCATGGTTTTATTAAATAGTAACCTTAAGGAACTGAAATCAAATCCTGTGACTAGAAATATATCTCAACAGTAAAGATATATGTATTCAGTATTTCATCTCTAAAATTAGATTTACTTAACAGCTGTTCACACCTAACGTTCTGTCATCTGATATTGAATAACAGTACCTATCGACATTGTAATATTACAGTTCGTTCCGCTTCAAAACACACAAAAATGTCTAGGTAGTGCTCACAATCATTTATGAACTAAATATAATCCTACTGGATTCAGATAAACTATGTAATAGATGCATTAATATTGAGTATCAGTTTCGCTAAATTTACCAATAAACTTCAGATCACTCACACATTACTATTAGGATTGGACTAGTTCACATCATGATCATATGTAAGTAAATTGTAACAACCAAATAATTGTGTGGAAAGGATATTAACAGTAATATTCATGAAACACAAAAGAAAAAGATCGGTATACGAAATATCAGCTTACTGTTTAGCAGAAGGAGATGCAAACATTTTTACTATCACTGGACCATCACCGATTTCTTCAGGATTGGCTAGTGCTGAAAATGGATTATTCCCTAGTCGAACCCAACCCAAAATTTTTATAGCTAATATATCTATATAATTCATTTGTGTATACAATACCTGAAGTTGAAGATCAGTGGAAAGGAAATCTAAGTGGAAGACATTTATTTGTTAATACTATGTAATAACTTTGAAAACAAGAATATGCTGAGTTAAGATAGCTACTACATGATATTTGGTCATTAATTTTGCTAGTTATAAATAGGCACTAAAGCCTTTTTATATTATGATGAATAAGGTTTTTAGAGCATAACAAACAATTAAGAGTTAATTATCTATAAAAAATAAATAAAACAAACAATTCAAGATTTCAAAATTTATAGTTGATGATATCTAAACTATTTTACAGCAGGTTTTGTGGGTTGGATGACTTGACCATGCACTTATCCTTAATTTTGATCGGTTAATTTCTACTTTTTTCTAGTCAGTTTGTAGCTTGTAACAAAGTGGGTTAACTGAGCATACTGATACATACACTCACCAATATCACCTTAGAAGATAGGAAGGATAATATCATTATTCAAGATAATGTACTCAAAAACCAAAAATATACTCAAGAATTCATTTATAAACCTTATCTACTAATATAAATGGATTTTCCAAAGCGTGTATGTCATGTGAAAACGACAACTACTTGCAAGTATTATCAATATCTTACAACAGACTAATCTAAAGCATTTGCTTATTTATAACACATTCGGTTATACACAGTAAGACATGCGCTACACAAAAAGAAAATGATAATATTATGAAGAAATAGAAGGAAGAGTCGTACAATCAGCAAATAAGTGAACAAGATTGGTAGTTACTAAGAGAAACAGCTCATGCAAAAATGCATCCAAGAAACATTTTTTCACTTAAGAAGATTCATTTTCAGAAGAATGCAAGAGAAAATTATGACAGGACTGGAAATAGCTCATATTCTGAGAAATCTCTAATATCTCAGGTCGCAGCACGGACGATCTCTAAAACTCAGGCCCGAAAGTCATGATGGACAGATAGATATCAGTAATATACGGGTATCTTTGTTGCCACAGTGCGATACTATATACTCATTTCCCAATGTTTTCAACTCAATACTAGAATTATGTGGAAGCCACTGAGATGACATTCATAGAAATGTCCGAAACACCAGAGTCGATGTTTCAATATGATGTCAAATGAATCATCATCGCTGTGCTCAGATACGCACCGGTGGAACTAACCATTACTAATATGATGTTGGCACTGGATATCAGCAGTCCATGAGAGATAATGATGACTGAATACAGGAGGTATGTGTTGAGTCGGCTTTCCGAGAACTGCAACGGAGTCTCCAGAGGCCCTAAAGGAGCCGAAGAGTCCTAGCCAATCAGTGCATGATGGAGCTTTCTAGAATATCAACGTGGCGTGCTACTATTGGTCAGTAGCATAATATGTCTTTTAGCAGATTGGCCAAAATATGATGTTGATTTAACAAATGTTAACATCTATAAATACCCGTGTTTTTCTGTACAAAAATAAACCTTTGGAGTAAAGTGTTTCCCGCTTATTTTGCGCCTTTTCTCTCGAGTTCAGTTCGCTGCGTAGTTCTAGCTTGCGCGTTACCAGAATAGCTTAGGAACCGAATAAAGCGTTCAAATTAACAAGACTTATCAGTATGTAGATTTACACGTACATAATAGAACTAGGGTCACAAACGTGTTGTTTAGTCAACCTACCCAACTACATGAACTTTTCAACTAAATCAAATAGCTTAAATGAAATCAGGGTATTTTTAGTCTTGTAACAGTACTTTGTACTTCAGAGATTCCATAGAAAATTTATTCTTTGGAGAACTGGTTTACACTTAGACACGAAACTTCAAGTTTTTATTCTATACTCATTGGGATTTTGTAAATATATCATTATTTTTATAATTAACAATTAGCACTATACCTTAGTAGTTGAACAGTTATTATCAGAAACATTAAATAATGATTCTTGGATACGGTTTATAATATTACGTAAGTGCATGATTGAAATGAACTACAAAATCAAATAGTACAACCTCAATAACAGATTCATTGTACAAGGACTATAATTTTTTAAATAAACATACCTGATTGTTCAAAACATCTCTGAGTCTGTTTAGATCCATACCTAAACGATATGTTCTAGGAGGGTCTGCATACAACACTACAAGACCATTAGGTGTAATTGTTACACCTAACCACGAACGATAGGCATCATAATCTGTACAGTAAAAACACAATCTGACTGACGTTTCAGTAGCAGAATTAAAAGTATCCCAATGAGCTATAATCTTAATAGGAGAGCATTGAGAAAGTTCGGATATGATGGAGTATACTCTGGAAGTGAAATCAAATTGAAAAGTAAAAAGGTAGAAAAACTAATTCAAACAAATTAATTAATACATGATACTTCAGTCATCGGCGTGATGCATAGTCTCAAAATTAAAAGTATCAAAGTTAGGTTTGAAGTTTTACTCAAGAGAAGTTAGTTGTTAAAGTTTGTGACTTGCACTGAGTTGACGAAACTAAATGTTTGATGTTGACAGAAATGATTAAGAAGAATAATATTAACAGTTAATTGTTAAGTATCGTATGAACAGAAGACCTGAGAATAAGCTTCAGTCAATACGTAACCTCGAAGCAAACAAGGACCATTCGATTATATATGCATAACAAATTAAGGATTGTTGATGATTATCAGACAGTATAACTCATTACATTCTAAACAAATCACGAGTACATATAGCATAATGCAAAAATAACCAGAAAAATTGTCTTCGAAGCTCAGTTGAAATAGGTTCTTACATAAACTAAGGAAATTAAAAGATACTTCACTGAAGAAATTTTTTCCTCGAAATTCTATCTATTTTAAATGGACATGACTTCGAAGGAATGATGTTCCTCATTAGTCAGAAAACCACAACTGATTTACATATTCTGGGAATAATACCCATGAGCATCCGCAATTTTATTAGTTGTATTTTATTCGTTGACTGGAAACTAGCTACATTCCTTTTTGATTGCTGTAATTGTTCTTCGTTCAGCCATACTGCAGTGGTTAGTTTTCTCTTTATCTATGTGTTCACTGTTGGCTGTGCCCCCCTGGGTACATCTAGTCATATATATATATATATAGACCATGCAATTTAAGTGAACTTAGTAGACCTAACAGATTTCCTTTCACCTTTTAGACAAGGTGTCCATGCCTTTAGAACCAGAAGAATAAAACTGTTGTTGCAAAATAAAGCAGTAAAAGAAGTCAAAATATACATAAACTTACTGATCTCGAAGATAGTGATGACGAGATATGGCAATGGTTCGGCTAAGTAACGACGGATTCGTACCAAGAACAGTTTTCATTGTGTCTTCATCAACTCCTCGAGATAGCAGGGTGTATTCCAGCATAGCGATGTCACTCGTGCCAGGGACTGAATCATCAGCAGAGCTTGGTACCCCATGACGAAACCCAACTGATGGAACACAGGCTCCACCTGGGAGTGAGTGTCCCCATTCTGTGAAGAGCGACAAGCGATCTTGACCAGCGAAGATGGGTTGGGATCGCTGGTTAAAGGTGTTTGTTTTCTCAACACTATTTGAGTTAGTCCGGTTAGTAGCGTGAATAACACACAAAGCAGAAGCAGCTTGGGAAGCAAAACCAGAAACACTAGCTACAGAGACAGAAAATCCAGAGAACTTCGTGCTATATGGTAGTGATGAGAATTTCGAAGCATGTAATCCATTTGCACCACCTGAACGATAGTATAAAGGAATCTCTACAGGGCCACATGTAGGCTGTGGCAAACTGGCAAGATTCGGCCACACTGCACGATGCTGACCTGCTAACATACGATGTAGTTGCAAGTTTATGCAATTTGAATAGTCCATAGTAGATACTGTATGATCCGATTTTTTATCTTGCAATTTTGGTCTTTCGTCACTTGATACATCTTCACCAAAAACTGTAGGTCTAACAGCGGACGACAGACATATTTGTACTCCCGGAAATAATGTAGCTATGATCTTATCCTATAGAAGTAAGCATAAAATAACAAGTATGATTCACTTAAAACAATTCTATACTAGTTATTTAATTTCAATTTCATAATATAGAGATGACACCTTTTGAAGGATAGCTGTCATTATTTTTAGTTTTCTACAGATTTGGCTTTATTTACAGCTGATATCCTATTAGAATTTGAGATATACTAAGTTACAGATTTATTAGTTTTCGAAACAGAATCATGGTCTGCTAACATCAGCTTTCAAATATTGAATTACGGGTTTCGAAATATCTCGTATTACAGTTTTCACAATCCACAACAACTTAGCACATAAAATTGTACTTCGCAGTAAAGCCACATCCATTTATCTATTTAACTCGTGGTACCAAAAACTAATTATCTATTAAAATTTGGAAACAAATCAAATTTTCTACCTCGTTCATTTTATATTGTTTAAATATAAAGAAACACGACTGTGGTTTGACTGTGAACAAAAATGTCGCAGATACTAAACATATGACGTCATCAAAAACTACTTTTCACTATCTTAAAGGATTCATGTTGGGTATATTAAGAATCTATCAGCATAAATCTTTCATTAAAAAAATGTGATGTATAGACTAAGAATCACACATACTGTAAAACACGTAGGGAAAAAATATTAACGTGTAAAAGATTATGTTTCATTCATATTTAGAATATGTTGGCTACGTCTACGGCCTATAGATTCGTAAACATTATCATACGTATCGTGGTCAGGACTAAACATTTAATGAAAGCACTTTTTGCAGTTAATTCTTTGTAATGACTGTACAAAGAAAGTGTCTGCTCAAGAGTGGATTTGCAGAGGAACTTAAGGTTCTGAACGCAAAGACTCGAGAAATAATTAAAACCGCCATCTAACCACGTTGTTATGAACCAGACGTACGGGCAGCTAAGATTATCTTATTTAGTCATTTCCTTCTCAGTTTTGTCGATGATGAAACTCAAAGAAGTGAATGATGAGATGGCGAACATTGGGTACGTGGATAGTGTATTCTTGACTGATAATAAAAATAAACGGTAATCAGTGTTATAGTATGAAATACAAGCGAACCAGGTTACTTGAATGGATTTATAGAAAGCATCATATAATGGTATAAGACATAAATGAAGCTAAGAGTGGTTGTGTTTTAGCGTTCATGAGAAGTGAAATGATACTGTACTCGAACTAAAATGATATCGACCAGCTTCCATAAATATTATGATTCGTAACCAAACTTTGCTTTATGGCCCATAGATTTTTCTAAAACTATTTTAACTTACTATCAATAACAAGAGAAATATAGGTGTTAAAAACTAACCTGAGTGGCAAAAGCGACAGAACCAGTTAGATGATTATATTCCTTTGAAGTACTTGCTTCACAACTAAGCAAAGATAAAATCTCTCGACATGCTAATAATCTCTGAGCTTTGAAAAGTTTTTGTCTTTGGTTTATAGGTAACGGATCCCTAGAACATGAGGATATTTGTTGTTTATGAAATATGAACTCCAATAAAGGTGTGGGTAGTGAATTAATATCCGATTCAAGGAATTCAACATTCAATAAACCAGGTCCATGAGATAAATTTAAAAGAGCTTCCATAGACTGAGAAAAAATTATCTATTAAAAGTAAATGACAAAACGATTAAATAAATAAACGAGTATTATTTTTTTCATTATTGAATTACATTTCAGTATCAAATAATAGCAGTGAAAATAATTAATTGTAATACCGAAAAAATACTGCATCTATATCGGACTTCTATAGTTAATCACTGTTATTTATTTCCGATTAGTTTTTCATCTTGATCTCACACTAATATAAATGTTTAACAATAATAAAATTAATAACAATATAATGGCGTTGTGTTGATGAAACTATTAATCAAGTAATTAAAAAATTACAAATGGATAAAGTAATCACTATGCAAAGATATTTATTGGTTAAATATATGGATTGAAATATTTAGTTATAGAATAGGATTATTAAATGATATCTAGTTAGAGAGTTAACAAACATTTTGATAAAGTTCGAATATTAACAGTAGTTAAATAAGGGTGGAGAGGGAGATCTTACGGTTATGAAGGAGTAAATATCCAAAACAAAAATTGAGAACATTTTCAAAAACAAACGGGAAGTAATAAGTCATTTGTAACCAGCTCTAGTATCAGTAGTTCTGATGGCCAAGAAAAAAGTTGTACAAATTTCTTATAAATGCAGAGAACAGATTTGATCAGATGAATGTCTTCAGCTGCATCCGACAAACGAGCAAACGATGCCGCAAATTTACTGGAATTCAATCGGTCAGTCATAAACAACATCGGACCAGGCCTATATATGCATCGGTCCAAGTTGTCATACCCCATTAACACAACAAAGTAGACATCAAATTCACAGAAGCCGTTACTTCAATCGTAATAAAAAAGATTGCATATAAGGATATGATACACGGAGAAAGAAATAATTCGTAGAAAGAAAGGTATAGAGTAGTTTTAATCTCACGGTTTAAGGGAAGACAAAGAGTGTACACACCGACAAGATTGTGATCCATTCCGAGCAATGTAATCCAGAGTCTCTAACCATTGGTTACAACAGTTGTGTGGACCTCAACCAAGCAGTCTGTATCTACCAACATGGCTCAGACCAGGAGTTAATGACTTTATGAACTGATGCCATGTTTTAGTTTAGCTGCTCCTAACTTCTAACCATCTCCAACACTTGTCAACATTTCGTGTCGTGGTAATCGGTGTTCGGGCATACGTAACACGTGACCCAAATATCTCAGTCGATAAAGACTCACAACCTCATCAACTGATTTACAATCGTTCCCTATTACCCTGCATCTAACCTCACTATTACCTACCCGGTGATCCCAGAAGACGCCAGCAATATTTCTAAGACATCTGTGGTCAAATACTAGTAGCTTACGGGTGTCTACTACTCTTAAAGGCCATGTTTCGCTGCCGTAAATTAAAACAGAACGAACTGCCGCGCAGTATACTCGTCCTTTTATTGATAGACGGATATCTCGCCTTCGCCATAGGTGACGTAAGTTGGCAAAAGCTAAACGAGCTTTTCGAATCCGTGCTGAGATTTCGTCACACATCAACCCATTAGGATTGATCAGACTTCCAAGATAAGTGAAGTTGTCAACACGTTCAACTATTTCACCCTCTATCCTTAGTTCGGGTGTTGACGCAGGCCAGTCCTGAAGCAACAACTTGCATTTAGAGGGAGAGAAGCGCATTCCAAACATTCTGGCATTGTTACTCAGTGCTACCAGAAGACTCTGCATTTTATCAGCTCCCGAATGCCCTGGTACGGCCGAGAGTGGGGAGAGTCCGCTCTCCCTCTCGAAATACTCTCACACGGCCGCGCGTGTACAGCCTCTGCCAGGGAAGTCCTACTCATTGCCTTCTCGTGGCATTGCTATTGTTTACGAAAATCAGAGGACGAAAAGCGAATGTCCGGTGCTTCAACCGGATTCCAAACCAATGGTGCACATGGGCTCCAGTATCCTGCGGGAACAAATGGCGTATGAACCAATTGTTAGTCGCCGGCTACCATGGGATTGCATCTCCTTACGATGCTCCACTACCTTGTGGGTTAGACCTTTAGGTCATAGGCTCGGGGAGTGGCCCCCCAAGATAACCACCTGCTTCGGTTTGGGCACCTGGGCAGTATCACAGCCCACACACAAACGATGAACTCTCTGTGTCTATGAAAACTACATTTCTCGCTTCGAAAAACAATCAATTGATTCAAATTATCATTATTATTATTATTATTATTATTATTATTATTATTATTATTATTATTATTATTATTATTATTATTATTTTCCACATTACTCACCCTCTTTTATACTTATACAGCGGCTCGTCTTTGGTGGAAATTCGACTCTATCTAAACGTTCTCGGGTCACTGTCCGGTTGAAAATTGTATGTTACCATCGAATATGAGTATTGAAGCAGTTTTTCTGAAACCGCGTGCGCCATTCAAACGGGCTGCCTTCAACGTTCGCACACTTATGCAGGTTGGACAACAGATAGGGCTGGCTATGTCTTTGGAAAGTCTTAATGTTGATGTCTGCTGTCTATCCGAGACCCGTATTCAAGACTCTGGTGAAGTACTACAAATTCGCTCTACATCTGTCACTTCAAAAAGCTTGTTTACGTGCGCTTATCCGGGGACCCCGTGGCATCTTCGTCTGGTCTTGCTGGCGTTGGTGTCGCACTAAGCGCTAGAGCTGAGGCAGCACTAGTCGATTGGATCCCCATTAACAGTCGGTTATGTGCTGTTAGATTAGAAAGTTCCATCAAAGTGAGAAGAAATCGGCGTGAGAAACGATGTCTTTTCGTCATCTCCGCCTATGCCCCGACAGATTGCAGCCCGGATGCAATCAAGGATGAGTTTTACCACAAGTTATCTGTTCTTCTCCAGAAAGTGCGTTCGACAGATATTGTAGTACTAGCCGGAGACTTGAATGCTCAGGTCGGGCGTCTAGGCACAGAAGAGAGTCGTTTAGGTGGCCGATGGGGACTCGTTGGTCGCAGGTCAGATAACGGGGACCGTCTACTGCAATTGTGTACAGACCACAATCTTTTTCTGGCTAGCACTAGCTTCCGGCACAGTCATCGCCGATGTGCTACCTGGTGTCCTCCCTCTGCATCTCAGGCCTGAACTCAGATTGATCACATCGCGATCAGCTACCACTGGCGTGGTTGTGTACAAGACTGCCGCTCCTTTTGGAGTACCTATCTGGACTCTGACCATGCCTTGGTCTGCGCCAATCTTACCATACTTTTCAGTGGACAACGAAGTGACCGCCACCAACGGATTGATGTTAGCAAGCTGGTTGCAACTTCTGTTGCAAATAAGTATCGAACCGAGCTAGCCTCTAGGCTAGCTACCACTCCACCGAAAAGTATAGATGAGCATTGGTCGCAATTGCATGACGCCATGAAAATGGCGGGTACATTCAGTTGTGGGTTCGCGAAACGTCCCGCTTTTAAGCACTGGGTTTCTTCAGGTTCCTTACAACTCATTGAAGCCCGTCGGTCTACTCCGGGTGACCGTGAGTTTGACCATAAACGAAGGATGTTACGTAAGGAAATTGGGCAAAGCTTGCGTAAGGACCGAGAAGCCTGGTGGTCGAAGCGTGCTAATGAGCTGGAAGCAGCAGCTGCATCTGATAACTACCTGAAGCTCTTACAACTCATCCGAGCCACTGGCAGCAAGAAGTCTGGTGTGAGTGAAACAATCTGCGAGGATGATGGGATGCCAATTACTAACATCCATCGACGTCTTGAACGATGGGCAGAATTCTTCGAAGGGCAGTTCAACTGGCCTGCTGCTCCGGCAACATCGGTCAGACTGTCCTGCCCTCCATGGCCGGTGACGACTGATCCACCAAATGAGGCGGAGGTCCGCAAAGAACCCAAACTCTTGAAGCGTTACAAATCACCTGACCCAGATGACTTACCTCCGGCTCTTTTTAAAGATGGTGGTGACTTTTTGACTAAGGAATTGACGACGTTGTTTACAAAGGTTTGGGA